>NC_061508.1:259372673-259504843 GCF_022539505.1 Lolium rigidum | reverse complement strand
CCTGGAAAAGCACTAGTAAGGGGTGATGTGAAAGCGGCGGTAATATGAGAGCAGTAGTAACGGTAACACATCAGCGATAATGATAGTATGAGAGCAATGGCACCAGAAAATAGTTGATACTACTTCCAATGTCATGTAGGAACAAGTATATGATGATGAGAGATGGACCGGGGTTCCCAGCTATCTACACTAGTGGTAACTCTCCAATAACAAGTGTTGGGTGAACAAATTACAGTTAGGCAATTGATAGGATTGAAATAGCATTAAGACAGAACATCAAGATCATTAATCATGTAGGCATGTTTTCCATATATAGTCATACGTGCTCGCAATGAGAAACTTGTACAACATCTTTTGTCCTACCGGTCGGTGGCAGCCAGGGCCTCTAGGGAATCTCTTGGAAATTAAGGCACTCCTTTTAATAGAGCACCGGAGCAAAGCATTAACACTCCGTGAAAACATGTGATCCTCATATCTAAGCCTTCCCCTCTAGTTGTCCCAATTTACTGTCACTTTGGGGCCTTTGGTTCCGGACATAGACATGTGCATACAACTTGTAGATACAATCTAAGCAATAAGTATAGAGCTTAAATCTAAGATCATGCCACTCGGGCCCTAGTGACAAGCATTAAGCATAACAAGATTGCAGCAACAATAACTTCACAAACTTTGTAGATAGACAATCATAATGTAACAATCCATCGGATCCCGACAAACACAACACCGATTACATCGAGATGAATCTCAATCATGTAAGGCAGCTCATGAGATCATTGTATTGAAGTACATGGGGGAGAGAATACCAACTAGCTACGGCTAGAACCCGTAGTCCATGGGGGAACTACTCACGGAGCATGATGGAGGCGGTGGCGTCGATGGAGATGACTTCGGGGGCACTTCCCCGTCCCGGCAGGGTGCCGAAACAGAGACTTCTGTCCCCCGAAACGGAGTTTCGCGATGGTGGCGGCGCCCCTGGAGTCTTTTTGGAGTTTCGTCAATTGGTATCGAGTTTTTAGGTCGCGACGGCTTTAATAGGCGAAGAGGCGGAGTCGGAGGGGCCACGGGGCCTCCTCACACTAGGCCAGCGCGGCCAGGGTGGAGCCCGCGCGGCCCACACGTGTGGGGCCCCCAGGGCACCCCTCTGGTCCCCCTCGACTTTACGGAAGGTTCCGGGAAAAATAAGATGTTGGGTCTTCGTTTCGTCGAATTCGAGAATATTGCCCGAACAGCCTTTACGGAACCAAAAACAACAGAAAACGACAAGCGGCCCTTCGGCATCTCGTTAATAGGTTAGTTCCGGAAAATGCATAAAAACATTATAAAGTGCAAGCAAAACATGTAAGTATTGTCATAAAACAAGCATGGAACATCAGAAATTATAGGTACGTTGGAGACGTATCAGCATCCCCAAGCTTAGTTCCTGCTCGCCCTCGAGTAGGTAAACGATAAAAAGAGTAAATTCTGTAGTGACATGCTACTTACATAACCTTGATCATACTATCATAAAGCATATGAGATGAATGCAATGACTCAAGGCAATGATCTATAGTTGCTAACAAATAGATAACATATAGCAAAACTTTTGATGAATAGTACTTTCAAGACAAGCATCAAAAGTCTCGCACAAGAGTTAAATCATAAAGCAATAAATTCAAAGTAAAGGCATTGAAGCAACACAGAGGAAGATTTAAGTTTCAGCAATTGCTTTCAACTTTCAACATGTATATCTCATGGATAATGGTCAACACAAAGTAATATGATGAATGCAAATAAGCAAGTATGTAAGAATCAATGCACAGTTGACACAAGTGTTTGCTTCTAAGATGGGAGGAAGTAGGTAAACTGACTCAACATAAAGTAAAAGAATGGCCCTTCACAGAGGGAAGCATGGATTAAATCATGTGCTAGAGCTTTTTAAGTTTTGAAATCATATAGAGAGCATAAAAGTAAAGTTTTGAGAAGTGTTTGTTGTTGTCAACGAATGGTAATGGGTACTCTAACTACCTTATCAACCAGACTTTCAAGAGCGGCTCCCATGAAGGACGTTATCTCTACCAGCAAGGTAGATCATCCCTCTTCTCTTTTGTTTACACATGTATTTTAGTTTTATTTATGGTTGACACTCCTCCCAACCTTTTGCTTTCACAAGCCATGGCTAACCGAATCCTCGGGTGCCTTCCAACATTTCACATACCATGAAGGAGTGTCTATTTGCAAAATTAAGTTGCTTACTGATAGATCAGGGCAAAACACGTGAAGAGAATTATTAATGCAAGTTAATTAATTGGGGCTGGGAACCCCATTGCCAGCTCTTTTTGCAAAATTATTGGATAAGCGGATGTAGCCACTAGTCCATTGGTGAGAGTCTGTCAAGAGTAAATGACAAGGTTGAAAGATAAAACACCACATACTTCCTCATGAGCTATAAAACATCAACACAAATTGAGAAGCATTTTGAAGGTTTAAAGGTAGCACATGAAGTATTTACTTGGAATGGCAGGAAATACCACATAGTAGGTAGATATGGTGGACACAAATGGCATAGGTTTTGGCTCAAGGTTTTGGATGCACGAGAAGCATTTCCTCTCAGTACAAGGCTTTGGGCTAGCAAGGTTGTTTGAAGCAAACACAAGTATGAATCGGTACAACAAAACTTACATAAGAACATATTGCAAGCATTATAAAACTCTACACTGTCTTCCTTGTTGCTCAAACACTTTTACCAGAAAATATCTAGACCTTAGAGAGACCAATCATGCAAACCAGTTTCAACAAGCTCTACGATATTTCTCCACTAATAGGTTTAAACTACATGATGCAAGAGCTTAATCATGATCTACTTGAGACCTCAAAACAATTGCCAAGTATCAAATTATCCAAGACAATATGAGGTATTTTCTTTTTCCAACCAAATAGCAATAAATGCAATAGCTTCCAACTTTTATCATTGAACATTAAATGTAAAACGAAGAACACAAGTGTTCATATGAAAAAGCGGAGCGTGTATCTCTCCCACACAAGGATTGCTAGGATCCGAATTTATTCAAACATAAACAAAAATAAAAGCACACAGACGCTCCAAGTAAAGAACATAAGATGTGACCGAATAAAAATATAGTTTCAATAGAAGAAACCTGATAAGTTGATGAAGAAGGGGATGCCTTGGGCATCCCCAAGCTTAGACGCTTGAGTCTTCTTGAAATATGCAGGGATGAACCACGGGGGCATCCCCAAGCTTAGGCTTTTCACTCTTCTTGATCATATATCATCCTCCTCTCTTGACCCTTGAAAACTTCCTTCACACCAAACTTCTCATAAACTTCATTAGAGGGTTAGTACTCAAAAAACTTTAATCCACCTTGGCCCTGTAGTGACACATTGCAAGTACTCAATAAAACATTAGCTATAGCTCTCCACGTCTAGAAAGCCTCACTTAAAGTCCACAAGAGAATGCAAAAAACAGAGACAGAATCTGTCAAAACAGAATAGCCAGTAAACACGAATTTTTAAGAGGTACTTCCGTTGCTCAAATCAGAAAACTTAAAACTAATGAAATTTGCGTACATATCTGAGGATCACTCACGTAAATTGGCAGATTTTTCTGAGTTACCTACAGAGAATCATACCCAGATTCGTGACAGCAAGAAATCTGTTTCTGCGCAGAAATCCAAATCTAGCATCACCCTTCTATTAGAGACTTCACTTGGCACAACATTGCAATAAAATAAAGATAAGGAGAGGTTTCTACAGTAGTAACAACTTCCAAAACACAACAAAACAGTACCAAAATAAACACATGGGTTATCTCCCAAGAAGTGCTTTCTTTATAGCCATTAAGATGGGCTCAACGAGTTTTAATGATGCACTCGCAAGAAATAAGAGTTGAAGCAAAAGAGAGCATCAAGAAGCAAATTCAAAACACATTTAAGTCTAACCCACTTCCTATGCATAGGAATCTTGTACACAAATAAATTCATGAAGAACAAAGTGACAAGCATAAGAAGATAAAACAAGAGTAACTTCAAAAAATTTAGCATATAGAGAGGTGTTTTAGTACCATGAAAATTTCTACAACCATATTTTCCTCTCTCATAATAATTTTCAGTAGCTTCATGAACAAACTCAACAATATAACTATCACATAAAGCATGCTTTTCACGATCCACAAACACATAATTTTTATCAAGCTCAGAAATAATGGGATCAAAACTTTCAAACTCACTTTTATCAATAATGTAACAAGATGATTGATCAATCTCAAAAGATATGGGACTCATAGATAAAGTCAAGAACTCTCCAATCCCATTTTCATTAGTAGTACAATTAAATTTTTCAAGTAACATAGGACCATCATCTAGAGATTTATCATAAACATTTGCCAAGCAAAAATCTTTAGTACCATGCATATCGACATCAGGCACAAACAAAGCATTATCATAAGATTTATCAAAATAGCATGGATTATCATAAATAACAGTAGCATAATCATTTTCACAAGTTTTACTCATAGGGAATATTTCAAGAGAATCCACAGGAACATAACATTCATCTGCCTTTGGTAAGCATGGAGGACAATCAAATAGTGTAAGAGATAAAGAGTTACTCTCATTAGAAGGTTGGCATGGGTAGTTAATCTATTCTTCCTCCTTTTGTTCATCACTCTCCTCTTCTTTTTCATCCAATGAGCTTTCGAGTTCATCAATTTCCTCCTCTTTTTCATCCAATGAGCTTTCGGGTTCATCAATTTCTTCTTCCATCGGTTCCCTGCAAATTGTGAGTGCATTCTTGTGCATTAATGAGTCTCTCTTTATAATCAATGATATAAGGATTATCACTGTAGCTTTCTATGCAAAAATTAATGATAGAAGAGTCATAATCTTTAAGGTCCTTACAAACAACACAAGTTTCATAATTTTTAGCAATGAAGGATTCGATCTCAGAAGCTCCCATAAACAAAACAAATTGTTCTACTTCTTCGAACCCAAAATGAATATAGTTATTCCAATTATAGTTCTTAATTAAAACTTCCTCACTAAAGCCACATTGAAATTTAAGATGTTTAGTATCCTGTTTAGAGCAACAGTTTATATCATGGCGTTTAAGCAAGATTTTAGCAATTGTATTCAGTTTTTCTATCACAGCACTCATAACTTTTCCCGTTCTTGATTCTCTATAATTCATATATAATTCTATAAGCTCCAAATAGGTTGTAGGTTCTCCCATAGCAACAGTTTTTAATTTTTCGGTTTTTCAAATTTTTATGGATTTTCGGGTATATGAGGAAAATAAAACAAGACAAAAAGAAACTAAGCAAAAGTAAACTAGACAAAAGTAAACTAAGCAAAACAAAATAAAATAAAATAGAGAGAGAGGTAGAGTGTACTCCCCAGGTGAACTTATGAGTAGAGCTATGCCTCCCCGGCAACGGCGCCAGAAAATAGTCTTGATAACCCACAAGTATAGGGGATCGCAACGAGTCTTCGAGGGAAGTAAAACCCAAATTTATTGATTCGACACAAGGGGAGGTAAAGAATACTTATAAGCCTTAACAAGCTGAGTTGTCAATCCAGTTGCACACTGGAAAAGCACTAGTAACGAGGGTGATGTGAAAGCAGCGAGTAATATGAGAGCAGTAGTAACGTGATAACACAGCAGCAGTAACAGTAGTATGAGAGCAATGGCACCAGAAAATAGTTGATACTACTTCCAATGTCATGTAGGAACAAGTATATGATGATGAGAGATGGACCGGGGTTCCCAGCTATCTACACTAGTGGTAACTCTCCAATAACAAGTGTTGGGTGAACAAATTACGAGTTAGGCAATTGATAGGATTGAAATAGCATTAAGACAGAACATCAAGATCATTAATCATGTAGGCATGTTTTCCATATATAGTCATACGTGCTCGCAATGAGAAACTTGTACAACATCTTTTGTCCTACCAGCCGGTGGCAGCAGGGCCTCTAGGGAATCTACTGGAAATTAAGGCACTCCTTTTAATAGAGCACCGGAGCAAAGCATTAACACTCCGTGAAAACATGTGATCCTCATATCTAAGCCTTCCCCTCCAGTTGTCCCAATTTCTGTCACTTTGGGGCCTTTGGTTCCGGACATAGACATGTGCATACAACTTGTAGATACAATCTAAGCAATAAGTATAGAGCTTAAATCTAAGATCATGCCACTCGGGCCCTAGTGACAAGCATTAAGCATAACAAGATTGCAGCAACAATAACTTCACAAACTTTGTAGATAGACAATCATAATGTAACAATCCATCGGATCCCGACAAACACAACACCGATTACATCGGATGAATCTCAATCATGTAAGGCAGCTCATGAGATCATTGTATTGAAGTACATGGGGGAGAGAATACCAACTAGCTACAGCTAGAACCCGTAGTCCATGGGGGAACTACTCACGGAGCATGATGGAGGCGGTGGCGTCGATGGAGATGACTTCCGGGGGCACTTCCCCGTCCCGGTAGGGTGCCGGAACAGAGATTTCTGTCCCCCGAATTGGAGTTTCGCGATGGTGGCGGCGCCCCTGGAGTCTTTCTGGAGTTTCGTCAATTGGTATCGCGTTTTTAGGTCGGGACGGCTTAAATAGGAGAAGAGGCGGAGTCGGAGGGGCCACGGGGGCTCCTCACACTAGGCTGGCGTGGCCAGGGTGGAGCCCGCGCGGCCCACACGTGTGGGGCCCCTAGGGCACCCCTCTGGTCCCCCTCTGACTTTCTGGAAGGTTCCGGGAAAAATAAGATGTTGGGTCTTCGTTTCGTCGAATTCCGAGAATATTGCCCGAACAGCCTTTACGGAACCAAAAACAACGGAAAACAACAACTGGCCCTTCGGCATCTCGTTAATAGGTTAGTTCCGAAAAATGCATAAAAACATTATAAAGTGCAAGCAAAACATGTAAGTATTGTCATAAAACAAGCATGGAACATCAGAAATTATAGGTACGTTGGAGACGTATCACCCCCGAGTCTATGGGTAAGTGCTTGCACTTAGGCATAGACTCAAGTTGTACTACTCGATGAAGAGCTTAACTATATTTCTGGAGGACTTGATGAAATCCATGCGCTCCCGATGGGAGTAGGCTCCACTCGAGTCGTAGAATCGAGTTGAGTCTACAAACCTTGATTGTCATCGATGCTGTCGAAGTTATTTTTCTATCGGGTGCGCAGCCAGCGCTCCCGATGGGAGTAGCCCCCGAGGCTACAGCCAAGTGTTTGCACTTGGGTGTAGGCTCAACTTGCTTTTAATCGACTACACCATTTTTCTTCTTGCTTTTATCTTATCAGGAGGGTGAACAATACTCTCGATAAGAGTTTCCCCCGAGCCTATGGGCAGGTGCTTGCACCTAGGCATAGGCTTGAGTTGTACTACTCGATAAAGAACTTGGCGCAGCCCCTCTTTTTATCGACTCCAGGCCGTTGCTATTTTTATTTGACATCCATATCTATATTGTACGGGGATAATGGTAATTGGGGCTAGTTCATCTGACGGATCAGGTACTAGTTAACTGCTCTAGTGGCAATCCGCAAAAACCTACTTCAAGATCACGTCCCTGGACATGATCTCGGGATACTGGTGCTAATTCGACAGGTGCCGCTTAAGGTCTTACCATCTATCGAGCCCCAGTCATGTTTTATCGGGTCCACAGCGCGTCCGCTAGGATATTTCTTCACATCTGTTGATGTGGAAAAAAGTAGCAGAGCGCAGTCTTTGGCGATGCCACGCCACACAGGACGGACCCGGGGTCTTACCTTCGCAGAGTTTTGCGGCATTCAGAGATTATTCGCGACTTTGGCGCTCTGAGAATATTTTGTCAAGTGCCTTGTTCGGCTGATGCAATGACCCATTTTGCGGGTTCTTCTATTTTTCTCTCGGGCTTGATGAGACAGCCGAATATATTGGTTCTTCTATATTGTCGGGTACATCACCGATGCTCTTGCTCGGAACAAATGACGAGTTAATGGACCCGAAGATTTGTCTATCCTTTTCTCTTTTCTTTCCTTTTTTTTTCCTTGATGATAATTTTGTCGAGTTCCTCCTTCAGGAAAAATTCTTCGAGTTCCTCCTTGAAGAAAATTTCTTCGAATTCCTCCTTCAGGAAAATTCCTTCGGGTCCTCTTTGAGGACAATTCTTTGGGTCCTCCCTGAGGACAATTCTTCGAGACCTCCTTGAAGATAATTCTTCGGGGACCTCCTTAAAGATAATTCTTCGAGACCTCCTTGAGGATAATTCTTCGGGACCTGTTCTTTCTTGAAGACAATTTCATCGAGTTCTCCCTGTAGACAATTTCGTCGGGTTCTCTCTTATATACTTTGAATTTTGCTTTCTCCTACACAAATAAACAAACTTTTTCTATCTTTTCCTTGACTCTCTTTTTCGCATGCGGTGTCAGATGCTCGGATTCGATGATATGTAAAGTGAATATATGCCGCGCAGCCCCCGAGCGTCGGGTGCGGCGAAAGTAAATGATAATCAACTTTATGTGAAATTAAGGAACACTTAGCTTATTGGGCACAACGGAGTTAATGCACGATGAGGTCTTCGAGTGCAGCGAAAAAGTCGAGTCGAAGTAGAAACCACCGAATTAGCGAAAGTGGATACCACCAAATTGTTGATGGAGAAATAGCCGAGCCCTCGAGCACTGCTGGGGTGATGTCATGATTGTTGCTTAGACGTCGTGTCACAGTTGTTACTCGGGGTGAAGTCGTTGTCGAGCCCCCGAGTATTATCCGTGTCGCCGAAAGAAGGCCATTAAGGATGAAATACTGAAGATGAAATCCGAGATGAAGTACTTGAGATGAATCCATATTAAAGATTAAACCATCAAATATGAATCACATATTGAAGATGAACCCGCCGATATCATAGAGGATGAATCCATTGACCCGAAGAATCTAGTATTAACCATAGAAGATGAATCCGTTGATATTATAGAGGATGAATCCATTGAACCGAAGAAAATAGTTCCAGTAATAACCATAGAAGATGAGTCCATTGGCCCGGAAACGCATCGGGTAATATTGTATAAGTGAACCAATAATAACCCAAAGAAAACCAATCCAGTAATCCGAAGAAAAATAAATCCACTGAGCCGAAGAAGATAACGCCACTAAGTCGAAGAAAATGATTCCACTGAGCCGAAGAAAATACTTTCACTGAGCCGGAGAAGATATATCCAGAGCCGAAGAAAAGAAATTCACCAAGTAACCGAATATATTTGTGGTAACGAAGTAATGACGCAGCCCCAGTGCTGGGTGAATTTGCTGTAATGATGTAATGGTGCAGCCCCCGAGTATTCGGGTGTGGCAAAAGTAAATAAATAAGTGAATCTTGGAGGAAGAGGAATACTTAGCTTTTTCATCGGGTACGACGGGGTCGTCGCTAGAGCAAGTCGTGCAGCTGGCATAGTCGATGTAGGCGCGCGACGCCTGGCCGGAAGTAGTAGATGAAGAAGATGCATCTGATGTGGCGGATCCACAACGGGCGAGCCCCCGAGTATATCAAGTCCGTGATGTCGTGTCCGCGACAGGCGAGCCCCCAGTGCGATGAGCGCTATCGACCCGGCAGAGTAGTCGAAGCTTTGTTTCAATCTGCAGTTATATTGTAGTGCGCAAGCTCGACCGCAAATAATAACTCGAGCCGAAAATATTTGGTCAAATAATTTTACAAATACTAATTAATTGGAAGTATAGCACCTGATATTTCTTATCGGACGACGAGTTCGCGACGAAGCACGATGCAGACTAAGTGGAGCGGCGTCTTCCGAAAGAAGTTGACGGAGCAGATGAAAAATGTCGGGAACCGCTGGCTCCTTGCAAGGCTTGATCGTTGCTTTTTTTTGTCCAATCCGTTGGATGCAAAATCTCATTGAGTAGTCTCCTTCGTTGCCCCAATTAATGGTTACGTGACTCAAGTTAATCTTTTTTGTTTCCTGACACAATTATCGGTTGCCCAAAGTTTATCTACTTCTTGAAAGATGTGAGCTGCTTCTCGACTTGATGGAGGACGCGAGGCTTTGCATGCTTGTCCACATCCAGGCCAGGAGTTTGAACGATTGGAATTCTGGCGAAACAGTCTGTGCCTGATACGGTAGGTGGCGCCGAGGAGAGATTGAGTCCGGCCGCTGCCGAACTATGGCGCGGATTGATTGATCGGATGCCATATGTTGTCGGATGGAGTTGGAGTTGATCCAGATGAAGTGCGGCGCGGACGAAGTAGAGCGACGTTTGGCGACAAGAAATTGATGGACATCTTCTAGTGCTTCAATGACATGACTCACGTAGAGTACAGCTTGATTTTCTAGCACACGTGCGTCAGCCGCTTGATAACGTGGACCATCGTTAGCTGCACGGTTATCACGGAATCTGCACAGCATATTACTTCAAGGATTGGATGGGATCAGCTACCGCCCCGAAGCTTTCTCCCAATCGATCTTTCAAGGCGCGTATAGGCAGGGCTGATGTAAATTGGGCGCGCCGCCGCTGCTTTGTTGAGGTTGATCGGTATACGCTGTTGATGATGATGAACATGACGGATCTCGCCCAGATAATAAAATCCAGTCGCCGCGATTCCCACAGACGGCGCCAATTGACGAGGGATCACCTCGGCAATGCCTACGTATTGTAGACTTGGGTTTCGGGAGAGAGCGACGATGGAGATTCCGGGAGCGAGATTAGGCACACGACGTACCCAGCTTCGGGTCCCCTCGGTGGAGGATCCCTACGTGCTGCTAGCAATCCAGTATATGATCATAGATGTGTTTACAGGGTGCCGCCGTAGGCGGAGCTATGTTGTCTATATTCTGTCTATATGTTCTCCCTTATTTCGGGTGCTCTGGCTAGCTTTATATATGCAACCAGCCTAGGGTTTTACAAGAGTCCTAGTCGACTACTTCTTCGGGTTGCCTTGTTGGGCCTTCTCCATATTGGGCCGAGCCGATCCAGGTATACCAATAATGGGTACCCGAAGGGTATACCCATTTCACCTAGTAAGCCTCTTGTATATATAACTAGCTTGTTGATTAATAGATGATCATGGTTTTGTGATCATGAACATTGGATGTTATTAATAATAAGGTTATGTCATTAGATGAATGATATAATGGACACACACCCAAATAAGCGTAGCATAAGATCACGTCATTAAGTTCAACTTGCTATTAGCTTCCGATACATAGTTACCTAGTCCTTCGACCATGAGATCATGTAAATCACTTATACCGGAAGGGTACTTTGATTACATCAAACGCCACTGCTTAAATGGGTTGTTACAAAGATGGGATTAAGTATTCGGAAAGTTTGAGTTGAGGCATATGGATCAAGAGTGGGATTTGTCCATCCCGGTGACGGATAGATATACTTTGGACCCTCTCGGTGGAATGTCGTCTGATTAGCTTGCAAGCATGTGACTGGTTCACAAGAGATGATATGCCACGGTATGAGTAAAGAGTACTTGTCGGTAACGAGGTTGAACAAGGTATGGAGATACCGATGATCGAACCTCGGACAAGTAAAGTATCGCGTGACAAAGGGAATCGGTATCGTATGTAAATGGTTCAATCGATCACTAAGTTATCGTTGAATGTGTGGGAGCCATTATGGATCTCCAGATCCCGCTATTTGTTATTGGTCGGAGAGGAGTCTCGACCATGTCTGCATAGTTCACGAACCGTAGGGTGACACACTTAAGGTTTGATGTCGTTTTAAGTAGATATGAAATATGGAATGGAGCTCGAATGTTGTTCGGAGTCTCGGATGGGATCCGAGACATCACGAGGAGGTTCGGAATGGTCCGGATAATAAGACTCATATATGGGAAGTCATTTTCCGGGGTTCGGAAAAAGTCCGGTGTTTTGACCGGAGCTTCTAGAAGGTTTTGGAAGGACCGGAATAGTCCAGAATATTGTGGAAGGTTCCGGAAGTGTCCGAGACGACCCGGGCTGTCTAAGGAAGTCCAGAGGGTTCCATAATAGGTGTATCCATGTTTTTCTTAAGGGTTAAGAAGTTTCCCCTAAGGCAGATTCGGATTTGGCAAAAGAGTCCTAGTTCTAGTAGGTTTCGGCTGACAGAAACCTACCAGAACTCTCCCAAACTTTGGGGGCAGGTCTTGGACGATCCAAGGACCTTTTCCACCTATAAAAGGAGGGCAAAGGGAGCCCCAAGGGGTGCACAAGTCGCAGCCCTAACTCCCTCTCCCCAAACCCTTGCCGCCCCTTCCTCCTCCTCCCTCTTGCACGGCTACGACGAAGCCCTGCAGGATTTCTCCACCACCACCGCCACCACACCGTCGTGTTGTCGGGATTCCGAGGTGGATCTACTACATCCGCTGCCCGCTGGAACGGGGAGA
The DNA here is from genome assembly GCF_022539505.1 of Lolium rigidum. Lineage (NCBI taxonomy): Eukaryota > Viridiplantae > Streptophyta > Magnoliopsida > Poales > Poaceae > Lolium > Lolium rigidum. The sequence goes on along the minus strand of NC_061508.1, from coordinate 259,492,474 downwards.
AGGACGTCATCATCAACACCGAACGTGTGACCAAGAATGGAGGTGCTGCCCGACTGTGGCACCGTCAAGATCTTCTACGCGCTTTTGAAAGCGGCAAGTGATCATCTTCTGCAACAACGAGATCTAATCTCGTAGGCTTTGGAAATCTTCGAGGGTTAGTCTCATGATCTTCTCGTTGCTACCATCTTCTAGTTTAGATCTTGGCTTGTTATTCGTTCTTGCGGTAGGAAATTTTTTGTTTTCTATGCTACGAATCCCATCAATGGTATCAGAGCCGTGTCTATGCATAGATTGGTTGCACGAGTAGAACACAATGGTTTTGTGTGCGTTGATGCTTTTGTTGTCTTTAGTTCGTGTACTTTGCATCTTGCAGGATGGTGGGATGAAGCGGCTCGGGCTAACTTTACATGACCGCGTTCATGAGATTTGCTCCACGCTTGACATGCAACTTGTATTGCATAAGTGGCTTTGCGGGTGTCTGTCTCTCCCACCATAGTGAAGATTCAATCTACTCTTTCTATTGACAACACTAGTATCACCGTTGTGGTTCATGTTCGTAGGTAGATTGGATCCTACTCGAAAACCCTAAACCACGTAAAATATGCAAACCAAATTAGAGGCGTCTAACTTGTTTTTGCAGGGTTTGGTGATGTGATATGGCCATGATGTGATGATGAATATGTATGAGATGATCATTATTGTATTGTTGCAACCGGCAGGAGCCTTATGGTTGTCTTTATATTTCATGTAGTAGTATTATTTCAAAGTAGTTGTAATAGTTGCTACATGTGGTGAACAACCATGAAGACGGCGCCATGGACCTTGACGCTATGCCGACGATGATGGAGATCATGCCCGTTGATGATGGAGATCATGTCCGTGCTTTGGAGATGAAGATCAAAGGCGCAAAGAATAAAGGGCCATATCATATCACATTATGAATTGCATGTGATGTTAATCCTTTATGCATCTTATCTTGCTTAGATCGCGACGGTAGCATTATAAGATGATCCCTCACATTAATATCAAGATAATAAAGTGTTCTCCCCTCGTATGCACCGTTGCTACAGTTCGTCGTTTTGAAGCATCTCGTGATGATCGGATGTGATAGATTCTACGTTCACATACAACGGGTGTAAGCCATGTTGTACACGCGGAAATACTTGGGTTTGTTTGACGAGCCTAGCATGTACAGACATGGCCTCGGAACACAGCAAACCGAAAGGTTGAACACGAGTCATATGGATGATATGATCAACATGTTGATGTTCACCATTGAAGCTACATCATCTCACGTGATGATCGGTTTTGGTGTAGTGGATATGGATCGTGTGCCACTAAACAACTATGATGGATGTTGTATTAAGTGGGAGTTCATTAGTAATTAGATTAAAACATGAACTAATTATCATGAACATAGTCTGAATAGTATTTTGAATTAAATTTGTAGAATTGACATTCGTTATCTACCATGCGCTAGTCTTGTAATTAAGATAGAAATACTGTTAAGTCTGACAAGAAACTTTACGGACTGGTACCGTATTGTTAAAGAATCAAGAAATGATTAAGTCCTATTGCAAACTTTTAGTAAACCTCACATTGCTGATTCAAAGAACAATGGTTTCAATTAGTACCTAAAATCATCTTGTCTCCTTGAAACTTAAAGTTCAAATCCGTTTGAAAAGTAAGGAGCTGGAAATTTTGTTTTCAGAAATAAGCGAGGTATGAGATATATGAGATATCTAAGACCTTATTGCAAGATGATAGAATATAATCTAGTGAGACTACATAAAATCATAAGTTTTATGGGAATGTACGAAGGTTGAAGACGCTAGATGTCCCAATCCTCCAACTATTTGGGCACTAACGATATTCGCATATCCATGAAGTGATCGTCCTTAGTATGCACCGTTGCTAAGACTCGTCATTTCGAAGCATCACGTGATGATCGGGTGTTAATGTGTTATAGATTCTATGTGTGCATACAACGGGTGCAAGCCAGATTTGCACATGTGAATACTAAGGTTAAACTTTACGAGCCTAGCATGTACATACATGGTCTCGGAAAGTCGTCATGATTTGATGGATAAAATTATGAGTGAAATTGTTCATCATATTAAAAGTTACTAATAGTGAAATTTGGAACACTTGTCATGTGATGATAAACTTCAAAGTAAGAACCTCAAGGTTATTGGTAATTGACCAATGGACCTAGAAGTTATTGAAGGTGAAGTGTTTTCTGAGAATGAGGAAAGCTAAAAGAGAAACTACAAAAGATTTTTGGCAGAAAGAAAGAAAAGACTAGAAAGTCTAGCTCAGGTGTATATAGATGATATACATGTTCTGAATGTATTTCTTGTTCGGTCACACAATGAAATTCTTGGGTATCTGTACCATATTGGTTGGTATGAAGTGTCATACAAAACAACGCAATACAAGAATACAATGGCCTAAGTGACTGACAAGGAATATGACAGGAATGCACGTCTGGAACAAAAATAAAGTGTTATTATGTTCGTCGTTGGCATTCTGTCTAGCTCTTCAGATTTATAATAAAGAACTTTATAATTGTTATTTTGTTCTGGTCAAATGAAAACAATGAGTTGTTCAAGTTTTGACAGTATTCCATGTACGATGGATAAGTTATTATAAATCTTTATGGTGAAAAACACATGCATAACACTGACGCTAAAATGCCATAAGGCAAATGATTTGAATTCCACTCATTTGTGGAACCGCCATTTAGGTCATGTTAGAAAGGAACGCATGAAGAAACTCCATGCAGATGGATTTTTGGAGTCATTTGATTTTTGAATCGTTTGGCACTTGCAAATCTTTTCTAAAAGAGAATGACTGAAATACCGTTCATAGGCTAAGAGTTGAACGGGCAACTAACTTAGTGGAAACATGCATGATGATGTATGTGGTTCACTAGACATAGTTGTGTACGGGAGATTCTTCTACTTCATGAAAACTTCCAACAATGAATTGAGTATATATATGTGGATATATTTATTCGATAAGGAAGAAGTTTGAAACATTTGAATGAATTCAAATAAATTTCAGCATGAAGTGGAAATCATCGTAATAGAAAAGTCAAATATCTATGATTGGATCATGGTGGAAATATTTGAATTACGAGTTTTAGCGAACATCTAAGAGAGTTATGAAATTGTTCTACAACTCACGTTTCTTGGAGTATCATAGTGATGATGGAGTATCCGAGAGATGTATCCAAACCTTGTTGGGTCAATGATGAGATAAAATAAAATGATGCCATTATATTTTTGTGAATTATGCTTTAGTGACTGATACGTCTCCGACGTATCGATAATTTCTTATGTTCCATGCCACATTATTGATGATATCTACATGTTTTATGCATACTTTATGTCATATTTATGCATTTTCCGGCACTAACCTATTAACGAGATGTCGAAGAGCCTGTTGCTGTTTTCTGCTATTTTTGGTTTCAGAAATCCTAGTAAGGAAATATTCTCGGAATTGGACGAAATCAACGCCCAGGGGCCTATTTTTGCACGAAGCTTCCAGAAGACCGGAGGGGAGACGAAGTGGGGCCACGGGGCGCCGCCACACTAGGGCGGCGCGGCCTAAGGGGGGCCCACGCGGCCCTAGCGTGTGGGGCCCCCATGACTCTCCCGACTCCACCCTTCCGCCTACTTAAAGCCTTCATCGCGAAACCCCCAGTACCGAGAGCCACGATACGGAAAACCTTCCAGAGACACCGCCGCCGCCAATCCCATCTCGGGGGATTCAGGAGATCGCCTTCGGCACCCTGCCGGAGAGGGGAATCATCTCCCGGAGGACTCTTCACCGCCATGGTCGCCTCCGGAGTGATGTGTGAGTAGTTCACCCCTGGACTATGGGTCCATAGCAGTAGCTAGATGGTCGTCTTCTCCTTATGTGCTTCATTGTCGGATCTTGTGAGCTGCCTAACATGATCAAGATCATCTATCTATAATGCTATATGTTGTGTTTGTCGGGATCCGATGGATAGAGAATACTATGTTATGTTGATTATCAATCTATTACCTATGTGTTGTTTATGATCTTGCATGCTCTCCGTTATTAGTAGAGGCTCGGCCAAGTTTTTACTCTTAACTCCAAGAGGGAGTATTTATGCTCGGTAGTGGGTTCATGCCTCCATTAAATGCGGGACGGTGACGAGAAAGTTCTAAGGTTGTGGATGTGCTGTTGCCACTAGGGATAAAACATTGATGCTATGTCCGAGGATGTAGTTATTGATTACATTACGCACCATACTTAATGCAATTGTCCGTTGTTTACAACTTAATACTGGAGGGGTTCGGATGATAACTCTGAAGGTGGACTTTTTAGGCATAGATGCATCTTTGGATAGCGGTCTATGTACTTTGTCGTAATGCCCAACTAAATCTCACTATACTTATCATATCATGTATGTGCATGGTCATGCCCTCTCTATTTGTCAATTGCCCAACTGTAATTTGTTCACCCAACATGCTATTTATCTTATGGGAGAGACACCTCTAGTGAACTGTGGACCCCGGTCCATTCTTTTACATTGAATACAATCTACTTGCAATACTTGTTCTACTTGTTTTCTCGCAAACAATCATCATCCACACTATACATCTAATCCTTTGTTACAGCGAGCCGGTGAGATTGACAACCTCACTGTTTCGTTGGGGCAAAGTACTTTGGTTGTGTTGTGCAGGTTCCACGTTGGCGCCGGAATCCCTGGTGTTGCGCCGCACTACATCCCGCCGCCATCAACCTTCGACGTGCTTCTTGGCTCCTACTGGTTCAATAACCTTGGTTTCTTACTGAGGGAAAACTTACTGCTGTGCGCATCACACCTTCCTCTTGGGGTTCCCAACGAACGTGTGTATTACACGCCATCAAGCATATTTTCACGGCGCCGTTGCCGGGGAGATCAAGACACGCTGCAAGGGAGTCTCCACAATCCAATCTCTTTACTTTGTTTTTGTCTTGCTTTATTTTATTTACTTTCTTGTTTGCTGCACTAAATCAAAACACAAAAAAATTAGTTGCTAGTTTTACTTTATTTACTGTCTTGTTCTCCATATCAAAAACACAAAAAAAAATTAGTTACTTGCATTTATTTTATCTAGTTTGCTTTATTTACTACTGCTAAAATGGGTACTCCTGAAAATACTAAGTTGTGTGACTTCACAACCACAAATAATAATGATTTCTTATGCACACCTATTGCTCCACCTGCTACTACGGTGAGAATTCTTTGAAATTAAACCCGCTTTACTTGAATCTTGTTATGAGAGAGCAATTTTACGGTGTTAGTTACGATGATGCTGCTGCCCATCTTAATAATTTTGTTGAACTATGTGAAATGCAAAAGTATAAGGATGTAGATGGTGACATTATAAAATTAAAATTGTTTCCTTTCTCCTTAAGAGGAAGAGCTAAAGATTGGTTGCTATCTCTGCCTAGAAATAGTATTGATTCATGGACTAAATGTAAGGATCTTTTATTGGTAGATATTATCCTCCCGCTAAAATTATATCTTTGAGAAGTAGCATAATGAATTTTAAGCAATTAGATAATGAACATGTTGCTCAAGCATGGGAGAGAATGAAATCTTTGGTAAAGAATTGCCTAACCCATGGACTGACTACTTGGATGATCATCCAAACCTTTTATGCAGGATTGAATTTTTCTTCGCGGAACCTATTGGATTCAGCTGCTGGAGGTACCTTTATGTCCATCACTCTTGGTGAAGCAACAAAGCTTCTTGATAATATGATGATTAATTACTCTGAATGGCACACGGAAAGAGCTCCACAAGGTAAGAAGGTAAATTCCGTCGAAGAAACCTCTTCCTTGAGTGATAAGATTGATGCTATTATGTCTATGCTTGTGAATGATAGGACTAATGTTGATCCTAATAATGTTCCGTTAGCTTCATTGGTTGCTCAAGAATAACATGTTGATGTAAACTTCATTAAAAATAATAATTTCAACAACAATGCTTATCGGAACAATTCTAGTAATAACTATAGGCCATATCCTTATAATAATGGTAACGGTTATGGTAATTCTTATGGGAATTCTTACAACAATAATAGGAACACACCCCCTGGACTTGAAGCTATGCTTAAAGAATTTATTAGTACACAAACTGCTTTTAACAAATCTGTTGAAGAAAAGCTTGGGAAAATTGATATACTTGCTTCTAAAGTCGATAGTCTTGTTGTTGATGTTGATCTTTTAAAATTGAAAGTTATGCCTAATAAGGATATTGAAAATAAAATTGTTACTACAGCAAATGCCATCCAAGTTAGAATTAATGAGAATATAAGATTGATGGCCGAATTGCATGCTAGGTGGGAAAAAGAAGAAAATGCTAAAGAAGATAATATAGCTAAAGTTTGGACTATTACCACCACTAGCAATGCTAATGCTCCACATGTTTCTGCACCTCCTACTAATAATGGTAAAAGGATTGGTGTTGGCAATGTTTCCACTCCTAGTGCAAAGCGTGCAAAATTGCCTGAAACTGCTAAAACTGCCTGTGATAAAACTGCTGAAATTTTTTCCAACATTGGGGATGATGATCCCATTGCTTTAGATTATAATGGTTTGGATTTTGATGATTGCCACATCTCTGAAGTTATAAAGTTCTTACAAAAACTTGCTAAGAGTCACAATGCTAGTGCTATAAATTTGGCTTTCACAAAACATATTACAAATGCTCTCATAAAAGCTAGAGAAGAGAAACTAGAACGTGAAGCTTCTATTCCTAGAAAGTTAGAGGATGGTTGGGAGCCCGTCATTAAGATGAAGGTCAATGACTTTGATTGTAATGCTTTATTTGATCTTGGTGCAAGTATTTCTGTTATGCCTAAGAAAATCTATAATATGCTTGACTTGCCACCATTGAAAAATTGTTATTTGGATGTTAATCTTGCTGATCATTCTACAAAGAAACCTTTGGGGAGAGTTGATAATGTTCACATTACCGTTAACAATAACCTTGTCCCCGTTGATTTTGTTGTCTTGGATATTGAATGCAATGCATCTTGTCCCATTATATTGGGAAGACCTTTTCTTCGAATTGTTGGAGCTATCATTGATATGAAGGAAGGTAATATTAAATATCAATTTCCTCTCAAGAAAGGTATGGAACACTTCCCTAGAAAGAGAATGAAGTTACCTTTTAATTCTATTATTAGAACAAATTATGATGTTGATACTTCGTCTCTTGATAACACTTGATATACACTTTACGCGCCTAGGCTGAAAGGCGTTAAAGAAAAGCGCTTATGGGAGACAACCCATGTTTTTACTAGAGTACTTTTATTTTATATTTGAGTCTTGGAAGTTGTTACTACTGTAGCAACCTCTCCTTATCTTAGTTTTGTGCATTGTTGTGCCAAGTAAAGTCTTTGATAGTAAGGTTCATACTAGATTTGGATTACTGCGCAGAAACAGATTTCTTTTCTGTCACGAATCTGGGCCTAATTCTCTGTAGGTAACTCAGAAAATTATGCCAATTTACGTGGGTGATCCTCAGATATGTACGCAACTTTCATTCAATTTTGGCATTTTCATTTGAGCAAGTCTGGTGCCTCAATAAAATCCGTCTTTACGGACTGTTCTGTTTTGACAGATTCTGCCTTTTATTTCGCATTGCCTCTTTTGCTATGTTGGATGAATTTCTTTGTTCCATTAATATCCAGTAGCTTTGTGCAATGTCCAGAAGTGTTAAGAATGATTATGTCACCTCTGAACATGTGAATTTTTATTATGCACTAACCCTCTAATGATTTGTTTCGAGTTTGGTGTGTAGGAAGTTTTCAAGGATCAAGAGAGGGAGATGATACAATATGATCAAGGAGAGTGAAAGCTCTAAGCTTGGGGATGCCCCGGTGGTTCAACCCTGCATATTTTAAGAAGACTCAAGCGTCTAAGCTTGGGGATGCCCAAGGCATCCCCTTCTTCATCGACAACATTATCAGGTTCCTCCCCTGAAACTATATTTTTATTCCATCACATCTTATGTGCTTTGCTTGGAGCGTCGGTTTGTTTTTGTTTTTGTTTGAATAAAATAGATCCTAGCATTCATTGTGTGGGAGAGAGACACGCTCCGCTGTTGCATATGGACAAATATGTCCTTAGGCTTTACTCATAATATTCATGGCGAAGGTTGAATCTTCTTCGTTAAATTGTTATATGGTTGGAATCGGGAAATGCTACATGTAGTAATTCTAAAATGTCTTGAATAATTTGATACTTGGCAATTGTTGTGCTCATGTTTAAGCTCTTGCATCATATACTTTGCACCTATTAATGAAGAAATACATAGAGCTTGCTAAATTTGGTTTGCATAATTGGTCTCTCTAAAGTCTAGATAATTTCTAGTATTGAGTTTGAACAACAAGGAAGACGGTGTAGAGTCTTATAATGTTTACAATATGCCTTTTATGTGAGTTTTGCTGCACCGGTTCATCCTTGTGTTTGTTTCAAATAACCTTGCTAGCCTAAACCTTGTATCGAGAGGGAATACTTCTCATGCATCCAAAATCCTTGAGCCAACCACTATGCCATTTGTGTCCACCATACCTACCTACTACATGGTATTTCTCCGCCATTCCAAAGTAAATTGCTTGAGTGCTACCTTTAAAATTTCCATTCTTTACCTTTGCAATATATAGCTCATGGGACAAATAGCTTAAAAACTATTGTGGTATTGAATATGTACTTATGCACTTTATCTCTTATTAAGTTATTTGTTGTGCGATAACCATGTTCCTGGGGACGCCATCAACTACTCTTTGTTGAATATCATGTGAGTTGCTATGCATGTCCGTCTTGTCTGAAGTAAGGGAGAGTTACCACTCATTTAATGGTTAGAGCATGCATACTGTTAGAGAAGAACATTGGGCCGCTAACTAAAGCCATGATCCATGGTGGAAGTTTCAGTTTTGGACATATATCCTCAATCTCATATGAGAACATTAATTGTTGCTACATGCTTATGCATTAAAGAGGAGTCCATTATCTGTTGTCTATGTTGTCCCGGTATGGATGTCTAAGTTGAGAATAATCAAAAGCGAGAAATCCAAATGCGAGCTTTCTCCTTAGACCTTTGTACAGGCGGCATAGAGGTACCCCTTTGTGACACTTGGTTAAAACATGTGTATTGCGATGACAATCCCGGTAATCCAAGCTAATTAGGACAAGGTGCGGGCACTATTAGTATACTATGCATGAGGCTTGCAACTTGTAAGATATAATTTACATGATACATATGCTTTATTACTACCGTTGACAAAATTGTTTCTTGTTTTCAAAACCAAAGCTCTAGCACAAATATAGCAATCAATGCTTCCCTCTGCGAAGGGCCTTTCTTTTACTTTTATGTTGAGTCAGTTCACCTATCTCTCTCCACCTCAATAAGCAAACACTTGTGTGAACTGTGCATTGATTCCTACATACTTGCATATTGCACTTGTTATATTACTTTACATTGACAATATCCATGAGATATACATGTTATAAGTTGAAAGCAACCGCTGAAACTTAATCTTCCTTTGTGTTGCTTCAATACCTTTACTTTGATTTATTACTTTATGAGTTAACTCTTATGCAAGACTTATTGATGCTTGTCTTGAAAGTACTATTCATGAAAAGTCTTTGCTTTATGATTCATTTGTTTACTCATGTCATTACCATTGTTTTGATCGCTGCATTCATTACATATGCTTACAATAGTATGATCAAGGTTATGATGGCATGTCACTCCGGAAATTATCTTTGTTATCGTTTACTCGCTCGGGACGAGCAGAACTAAGCTTGGGGATGCTGATACGTCTCCGACGTATCGATAATTTCTTATGTTCCATGCCACATTATTGATGATATCTACATGTTTTATGCATACTTTATGTCATATTTATGCATTTTCCGGCACTAACCTATTAACGAGATGCCGAAGAGCCAGTTGTTGTTTTCTGCTGTTTTTGGTTTCAGAAATCCTAGTAAGGAAATATTCTCGGAATTGGACGAAATCAACGCCCAGGAGCCTATTTTTGCACGAAGCTTCCAAAAGACCGGAGGGGAGACGAAGTGGGGCCACGGGGCGCCGCCACACTAGGGCGGCGCGGCCTAAGGGGGGGCCCGCGCGGCCCTAGCGTGTGGGGCCCCCGTGACTCTCCCGACTCCGCCCTTCCGCCTACTTAAAGCCTTCGTCGCGAAACCCCCGATGCCGAGAGCCACGATACGGAAAACCTTCCGGAGACGCCGCAGCCGCCAATCCCATCTCGGGGGATTCGGGAGATCGCCTCCGGCACCCTGCCGGAGAGGGGAATCATCTCCCGGGAGGACTCTTCACCGCCATGGTCGCCTCCGGAGTGATGTGTGAGTAGTTCACCCCTGGACTATGGGTCCATAGCAGTAGCTAGATGGTCGTCTTCTCCTTATGTGCTTCATTGTCGGATCTTGTGAGCTGCCTAACATGATCAAGATCATCTATCTGTAATGCTATATGTTGTGTTTGTCGGGATCCGATGGATAGAGAATACTATGTTATGTTGATTATCAATCTATTACCTATGTGTTGTTTATGATCTTGCATGCTCTCCGTTATTAGTAGAGGCTCCGGCCAAGTTTTTACTCTTAACTCCAAGAGGGAGTATTTATGCTCGATAGTGGGTTCATGCCTCCATTAAATCGGGACAGTGGATGAAAGTTCTAAGGTTGTGGATGTGCTGTTGCCACTAGGGATAAAACATTGATGCTATGTCCGAGGATGTAGTTATTGATTACATTACGCACCATACTTAATGCAATTGTCTGTTGTTTACAACTTAATACTGGAGGGGGTTCGGATGATAACCTGAAGGTGGACTTTTTAGGCATAGATGCATGCTGGATAGCAGTCTATGTACTTTGTCGTAATGCCCAACTAAATCTCACTATACTTATCATATCCTGTATGTGCATGGTCATGCCCTCTCTATTTGTCAATTGCCCAACTGTAATTTGTTCACCCAACATGTTATTTATCTTATGGGAGAGACACCTCTAGTGAACTGTGGACCCCGGTCCATTCTTTTACATTGAATACAATCTATCGCAATACTTGTTCTCATCGTTTTCTCGCAAACAATCATCATCCACACTATACATCTAATCCTTTGTTACGACAAGCCGGTGAGATTGACAACCTCACTGTTTCGTTGAGGCAAAGTACTTTGGTTGTGTTGTGCGAGTTCCACGTTGGCGCCGGAATCCCTGGTGTTGCGCCGCACTACATCCCGCCGCCATCAACCTTCGACGTGCTTCTTGGCTCCTACTGGTTCGATAACCTTGGTTTCTTACTGAGAGAAAACTTACTGCTGTGCGCATCACACCTTCCTGTTGGGGTTCCCAACGAACGTGTGTATTACACGCCATCAGTGACTACCGCGTTTACACTAAATAGAGCATCATCATAATCCGTTGAGATGACACCATACGAGTTATGGCATGGGTATAAACCCTAATAGTCCTTTCTTAAATTTTGTTATGCATAGCATAAGTAAATAAGTCCAAAATTGGATGAATGTCTTTGTTGGTTATCCCAGAGAATTGATTGGGAATTCTTTCCACTATGGAGACAAAGATAAAAGTGTTTGTCGATGTTTTTTACTTATTTCCAAGAAATTGTTTCTAGCGAAGTATTTGAGTGGGAGGACAATGGAACTTGATAAGGTTCATGAACCCGAGCATGATGATCAGAGTAGCACAACATCGGAAATGGTTCCGGAAGCAGCCACGACGATCATGGCTCCCATGTCTACAAAGTGTTATAGTCATGGAGATCAAAGTACCTATTGAACCTTGTATATATGGTTTACTTTGTGATCAAATAAATGATTTGTGGACAAAGGATTGATTTTGAACAATGATAAACCAACTACATACAAAGAAGTTATGATGGGCCCTGACTCCGTTAAAATGGCTATGCGCCATGAAATCCAAGATAGACGAATACTTTTTGAAAGTAAATGGATCTATAAAATTGATGGACTTGGATGGAATATCCTTGAAGAAGCTCGACTTGTCGAAAAGTTGTTTACGACAAAGTTCAAAGAGTTGACTACGATAAGATTAGATCTTCCGTAGCGATGCTTATAGTCTATGTGGATTATTCTAGTAATCGCTACATATTTCTTTTATGAGATATGATAGTAGGATGGCAGAAATACATTCCTTACCAGAAGTGTGTATGAAGGATGTATACTAGATACAAACCAAAGAGTTTTTGCTAGTCCGTGGAATACTAGATAGGTATACAAACTTCACTGGATGAAGTAGGTATCACGGAGTTGGAATCTTCACCGGATGAAATAATCAAAGAGTTTTGATTTCATCAGAAACGATGAAGATGCTTGCGTTTGCAAGAAATTAAGTGGGAGCGCTGAGACATAGTTATAATATTATGATGACATATCATTGATTATAAATGATGTATTTATATACTTGATGTGTTTAAAAAGGTTTCATTGAGAATTAACTTCAATGAAAGAATATGGACTGAAACATATTTAGTGTCAAGATCTATGAAGATAGATTGAAACACATAATAAGTTTAAGTCAAAGTACATAGAATGAATATTGAAGTAGTTCAATATAAAAATATTAAGAAGATGTTCTTTTCCATGTGAAGGTTTAACAAGACTTGAGTGTATTTGACACTCAATGAGTAAAAACACATGAGTGATTATAGATCACGAATAATATGTACACAATCAGATGTCATGTGCTCTAAAGTTTTATGAGCATGTACCAGAATGATTCATGTGATGATCATTGGACGACAGTAAGAATATCCTTGAGTACTTTAGAAGAACCAAGGATATATATAGTTTTGTATGGGGTAATGACAAATAAATCGCTGTAAAGTGTTGCACCGATATTAGTTTGGTCACATATAAAAATGAATTTCAAATCTCAATTAGGCTAAGTGTTGTTTAAAAGGTAGCACAATGCTAGATTTAGAAGAGTTCTAAATATTGTGACAGATTCTACAAATGAAGGCAGAGTGTGTCATTGTTTTGACAATGAGTGAGGATGTTTAAGTCGAGGAGTTCTTTGAGAACTTGGTGTAGTTCCGATAGTGTCAGAACTTTGAAGCTATATTGTGTGTGACAATATTAGTGACATATTTCAGACCGCGGAATTAAGGTTCCACCAGAAGACCGAACATATACGATTAATGCCGACTCATTTGGAAAATGAGTGACGCGTTGAGACGCAAATAAATTGCAAAATACATACGTTTCTGAGCGTGTCAGATCCATTGACTAAAACCTCTCCCGTGAGCAAAACATGATAAAGCACCAGAAGGCCAGGGTGTTATATCTTTACAAATGTAAACTAGATTATTGACTCTAGTGCAAGTGGGAGACTGTTGGAGATATGCCCAAGAGGCAATAATAAAATGGTTATTATAACATATCTTTGTGTTTATGATAATTGTTTGCATACCATGCTATAATTGTATTAACCGAAACATTGATACATGTGTGTTATGTAAACAACAAGGAGTCCCTAGTAAGCCTCTTGTATAACTAGCTTGTTGATTAATAGATGATCATGGTTTCATGATCATGAACATTGGATGTTATTAATAACAAGGTTATGTCATTAGATGAATGATATAATGGACACACACCCAAATAAGTGTAGCATAAGATCACGTCATTAAGTTCAACTTGCTATTAGCTTCCGATACATAGTTACCTAGTCCTTCGACCATGAGATCATGTAAATCACTTATACCGGAAGGGTACTTTGATTACATCAAACGTCACTGCGTAAATGGGTGGTTATAAAGATGGGATTAAGTATTCGGAAAGTGTGAGTTGAGGCATATGGATCAAGAGTGGGATTTGTCCATCCCGATGACGGATAGATATACTCTGGGCCCTCTCGGTGGAATGTCGTCTGATTAGCTTGCAAGCATGTGACTGGTTCACAAGAGATGATATGCCACGGTACGAGTAAAGAGTACTTGTCGGTAACGAGGTTGAACAAGGTATGGAGATACCGATGATCGAACCTCGGGCAAGTAAAGTATCGCGTGACAAAGGGAATCAATATCGTATGTAAATGGTTCAATCGATCACTAAGTTATCGTTGAATGTGTGGGAGCCATTATGGATCTCCAGATCCCGCTATTGGTTATTGGTTAGAGAGGAGTCTCGACCATGTCTGCATAGTTCACGAACCGTAGGGTGACACACTTAAGGTTTGATGTCGTTTTAAGTAGATATGGAATATGGAATGGAGCTCGAATGTTGTTCAGAGTCTCGGATGGGATTCGAGACATCACGAGGAGGTTCGGAATGGTCCGGAGAATAATATTCATATATGGGAAATCATTTTCCGGGGTTCGAAAAAAGTTCGGTGTTTTGACCGGAGCTTCTAGAAGGTTTTGGAAGGACCGGAATAGTCCGGAATATTGTGGAAGGTTCCGGAAGTGTCCGGGACGACCCGGGCTGTCTAAGGAAGTCCAGAGGGTTCCATAATAGGTGTATCCATGTTTTTCTTAAGGGTTAAGAAGTTTCCCCTAAGGCAGATTCGGATTTGGCAAAATAGTCCTAGTTCTAGTAGGTTTCGGCTGACAGAAACCTACCAGAACTCTCCCAAACTTTGGGGGCAGGTCTTGGACGACCCAAGAACCGTTTCCACCTATAAAAGGAGGGCAGGGGGAGCCCCAAGAGGTGCACAAGTCGCAGCCCTAACTCCCTCTCCCCAAACCCTTGCCGCCCTTCCTCCTCCTCCCTCTTGCACGGCTACGGCGAAGCCCTGCAGGATTTCTCCACCACCACCGCCACCACGCCGTCGTGCTGTCGGGATTCCGAGGAGGATCTACTACATCCGCTTCCCGCTGGAACAGGGAGAAGGACGTTGTCATCAACACCGAACGTGTGACCGAGTACGGAGGTGCTGCCCGACTGTGGCACCATCAAGATCTTCTACGCGCTTTTGAAAGCGGCAAGTGATCATCTTCTGCAACAACGAGACCTAATCTCGTAGTCTTTGGAAATCTTCGAGGGTTAGTCTCATGATCTTCTCGTTGCTACCATCTTCTAGTTTAGATCTTGGCTTGTTATTCGTTCTTGCGGTAGGAAATTTTTTGTTTTCTATGCTACGAATCCCATCAGTTATGTCTAATCGATGAGTTGTTATGCATTACTGTGCATGTAACGTGTCCGCAGGTTCCACTGGATTCTGCTAATAATTCAGTTTGACAACTCCAGAGTTCTCGTCATGGACTCTCTGAATATGGATACAAAGCATTGGATCGGCATAATATTAATGCTGCAAAAGTAACTATTTTCAATCATTTGCGCACTATATCGGCCTTTTTCGTTCATTTCCTGATATCAAGTAACTAATAACTCCCTTTGTTCATTTAATTTTTTTGCCCTGTAGGGTTTGGAAACGGTTCAAAGAAGACATAACCGGCGAATTCAAAGATGAGCTAACATTTAGAGTGTTAGCTAATGTGGATACTCAGCCACCGGGGACCAATCTTTGTGGATACTATGTTTGTGTGTTCATCTGGGGACACACCTCTGAGCGGAGGGCTCAGGATATCGACTTGCGGATGCATGGCTTGCAGAGGAAGCTTAGTCCAGAAGCTCGCTTCCGACCAATTCAAGAGGAATTAGCAGGATTTTTGATGAGGGAAGTCGTCCATCCTACAGGAGAGCACTAGTACAAGGACTAAGAACTTTTGCTGCCGTAAATTGTATATGTAAACTTGTTTGAAGTTGTATATGGTCACCCGAGATTGAATATTATATATTCCTCTTGAATTCTTCTTGTTTGAAATTTTAAACTTGTTTGAAATTGTACAATCATATACATGAACGTGTAACGTGTATATAGTAGCGTAGAATATGTGTACTGAAATTTCTTTGTAATTAAAATGAAACACAAAATAAAATATACAAGAAATGAAAAATAACAAATTAAAAAAAACCATATTTAGGTGGGTTAAAACCCTAAACCTGCGGAGACCTTTAGTCCCGGTTGGTCTGGCCAACCGCGACTAAAGGTCCTCCGCCCCGACGGACGCCTGCCGCCCACGTGGATGGGCCTTTAGTCGCGGTTCGTAAGCAACCGCGACTAAAGGGGGGCTTTTAGTCTCGCATAATTAGTCCCGGTTGCACAACCGGGATTAAAGCCCGTTGCCAACCGGGATTAAAGCCCCTTTTGTACCAGTGAAATTGTCGCTCGTGTGGCGCCATGTGTTAGTAATAGAAACCGTCGACGGTTCGAGAAGGGCATCTCCAACGGAGTGACGTAAACGGACGATGCGCGACCGTTTTCGTCCGCACGGACCAGAAATGCGCCTGCACCCTGCTCCAGCGGAGCGACACATCATGTTCGGGGCATCCGCAGCGACGCAAACGCGGCGCAAATATGCGGCACGTTTGCGTCTCCGCGGATGCTGCGCGGTCGACCGAGCGTCCGCTCGCTTCCCCCACGGGCCCGCCTGGCAGCAACCCTGGCTCGATCGGCGCGAATTAAAGCACAGCAACCGCGCCGATGTCAACCGCCGGAATGGCAACCGCGCCGATCAACTCGCCAACCACCGGAATGGAGCGCCGAACCGGCGCGGAAGAGCAACCGCATGCCTCTTCGTTATACGCGCCGCCATTAATCCCCGCTGAATATAACCCCTGCGCCTGCTGTAATTCACGTCAAACCGGCTGCCATTCTTCTTCTTCTTCTCCAACACCGGCTAGCCAGCCACCATGAGTAACTTGTCCTTGCCGTCGGACACGGACAACGAGGGCAAGCCGCCGGGATGGCGGCATTGGTGGGATAGGGTTGAGACGCCCAGCGACCCTAGCTCCCCGTCGAGGGAGGTCGAGGAGGATGGAGGCGCCGTTGGCAGCGACGGCCAGGAGGAGGAGGAGGACTCCGACGCCAAGTTCGCACGGCTGGAGGCGCTGGAGGCGGCGGAAAGGACGGAGGCAAGGGCCCGGGCGAGGGTGCAGGCGCGGGCGCAGGCGGAGCGTCGTCGTCCGTTTACCGACGACGACGACGAAGACCCCACTGACTAGTCGTCCGACTGGAACTCAAGCTCCACAGACGTGTTGTCCGGCAGTTCCTCTTCCGATGAGGAGGTGACAAGTAAGAGGCTCGTCCGTGAGGACAACGAGGCAGGGTCTTCTAACAAGAAGGCCAAAAATTAGTTTATATTTTTTTGTTTTAAAATTTGTTCTCTAGTTTGTATGTTAAATATGTTTGAACTTGTTTGATTCGAGAATTAGTTTATAATCAGTACAACTTATTTTCGCGTTTAAACTTGCTGTTTTAAAGATATTAGAAATTGGAGAGTTCTTCAACAAAAGGAAAAGAAGAAGCAGGAAAACAAAACAGTGGGGTGTCCAAAATGCGTCGGACCGCTGGGGTGTCCCCCGACGGAAACGGACAATTTGCGCCTCGCGGTTATTTTCTCCGCCATACGACGCTAACGAACGCTCGCTGATAATTTAGACGTCTGAAATTCGGTGTCCCGTTGGATATGCCCTAACGGAGGAAGAAGCACCTGGCAGGATGATTCGGACCGGGTTAATCCTGCTTCCGTCCTCGGGAGGCAACACGTTGACAGGTGCTAACCCAGCATTAACCTCCGTGACTCCTGTCCCCCAACCATCCTCCCCGTGCCGTCTCGGTGTTGCACCCACGCCCGCATTCAATACCACCACCACGGCTGCTATCAGTCAATGCGCCACTCCCGGCACCACCTCATCGTCGCCACTTCCAGCAGCAAAGGCCATCCGTCCCCAAACACCGGCCCATCACCGAGCTAGCCAGTGAGGGCGCCGCAGCTGGGAGTGGAATCAAATGGAGCTGTAAACAAGGATCTGACTCCACCGCGCAGCAACAAGAGACCACCCGAACTGCCGCAAGCTATGACTCCATCTCCATGGTCGTAGTGGGCAAGAAGCAGACAAGCGCCGCGCGGTGCCCACGGGAAGCTACTAGTAACCGCACCAAGCCAAGAAACCGAGCCAAAGCAACCTTCTTCATCCCCTCTCCAATTCCCCTCGCGAAGGGGCAATGGCGCCGGCAAGGAGGAGATGCGCCGGGTGGAGGCTCGCTGCTGTCCTCGCGGCGGCGCTGCAGCTCCTTCTCGCGGCGGCGGCGGACGCCGGGAAGTACAACGCGGTGTTCAATTTCGGGGACTCGTTGGTGGACGCCGGGAACCTGGTGACGGAGGGCATCCCGGACTACCTGGCCACGGCGCGGCCGCCCTACGGCCAGTCCTACTTCGGTTACCCCACGGGCCGCTGCTCCGACGGCCGCCTCGTCATCGATTTCATCGGTAATTCCGCAGATTGAGTCCCCTTCTTCGCCGTGCCCTGGGTCACCAAGATTTGATGGGTTTTCTTGGTGCCTGCAGCGCAGGAGTTCGGGCTGCCGCTGCTGCCCCCGTCCAGGGCCAAGAACGCCAGCTTCGCGCGGGGCGCCAACCTCGCCATCACCGGCGCCACGGCGCTCGACACCGAGTTCTTCCAGAAGCGGGGGCTCGGCAAGTTCGTCTGGAACTCCGGCTCCCTCTTCACCCAAATCCAGTGGCTGCGCGACCTCAAGCCCACCTTTTGCAACTCCACTCAAGGTACAAGAATACAAAAAAAAAACGATTCTTTACGTACGTTTCATGGATGTCGATGTGTGATACTGACGTGCATCGGACGTGGTCGTTTGTTCCTCTTCACTTGTATCTGAAGAGTGCAAGGACTTCTTTGCCAAGTCCCTGTTTGTCGTCGGGGAATTTGGTGGAAACGACTACAACGCGCCGCTCTTCGCCGGGAAGGACCTCAAGGACGCCTACCAGCTGATGCCTCATGTGGTTCAGGGAATCTCAGATGGTGTTGAGGTAACATTTCTGTCTTTGCTGGTTTCCAGCGTGTCAAAGAAGGTCGCTTTGTTCTAATTCCTCGTGGGTGTTGCAGCAATTGATTGCTGAGGGGGCAAAGGATTTGATTGTGCCTGGAGTGATGCCGTCTGGATGCTTTCCAGTGTACTTGACCATGTATGTTGACCCTAAAGAGGGGTACGGTACGCGGAGCGGCTGCCTCAAGCGTTTCAACACCTTCTCATGGGTGCACAATGCAATGCTCAAGCGTGCGCTGGAGAAGCTACGTGCCAAGCATCCTGGCGTGAGGATCATATATGGGGATTACTTCACACCGGTTATCCAGTTCCTGCTTAACGCTGAGAAGTTCGGTGAGTTCCAAAGCTCTTTTATTTGTGTTCATGTTATAGGTTTAGTACTAGCTAGGAAACTTCAGGAGCCTCATACTCCTTCCGTCCCACCAAACATGCCGAAGGTTTGTCCAAATTTGGATGTATCTATTTCTATTTAGTGTTTAGATACATTCAAATTTTGATAAACCTTCGACATGTTTCGTGGGACGGAAGGAGTATTATATTACTGAAGGTTAGTGCTAAGTTTGAAGACAGATTTAACATTTCTTGATATTCCTAATCCATATTCGTCGTGGAATCAACAGTCAAAATATGTTATCGTGAGATGCAAATTGCAATAAACATTACCGAGGAATGTAGGTGTAGGTTTGCGGGTGTCTGAGCTAGTGCCATTTATCTTTGTTGCGTTAAAGATGTGACAAGTCATACTCTTACAATACAAATTACGGAGATAGTCAAGAAGTTACTTGGGTTACCATCTTGTATAATCTCTCATCTACTGATCTACATCCAGTATACTATTTAAGCATTTACACATGATCTAGAGGCTAGGAGTAATAGAACTTTCCCATCGGCTAAAGAAGTAAGGTATACTATTTATTGCTCAATGTTACTATAGAGATTTCACATATTAATCCTACCTCCAATGAATAAGGCATATAAAGTTAGTCAAAAGTCAAAGCTTACTAAGTTTGACCAAATAGTATATTATAAAATATCAACAACTAAAATATTTAAAAAATATACTATGAAAATATATTTCATTAAACAAGCCATATAAATTTAATCAAAAGTCTTACTAAGTTTGACCAATTATATACTCCCTCTTTGCCAAAATAAAGTGCATATAAGTTTTAAAGAAGTCAAACAATGTAAAGTTTGACCATGTTTATTGATAAAATTATCTATATCTACAACACCAAATATATATGATATAAAAATATACATCATGAAGCATCTAACTGTATTGATTTGGTATTCTAGATGTTGATATTTTTTCCCACATATTTGGTCAAACTTTACATCCTTTGACTTAAAAAAAACTTATATGCACTACATTTTGGGAAGGAGGGAGTATTAAAATATATCGACAGCTATAATATTAAACAAATATACTATGAAAATATATTTAATGAATAAGGCATATATATTTAATCAAGAGTGAAAGCTTACTAAGTTTCACCAAATATATATTATAAAATATCAATAGCTACAATATTAAATAAATATAATGTGAAAAAATATTTTATGGTGGATCTATTGATATTGGTTTGGTGTAAATGTTCATATTGTTATCTATAACATTGGTCAAATTTAGAAGATGTTGACTTTTGACTAAATTTATACGCCTTACTCATTGGAATGGAGCGAGTAGTTATTTCTGAACATTGGGAAACAGACCTATTACTGCGAGCTTCCCATGCTCCTTAGTTGTGCATGATATCAAAATTGTGGCACAATTCTCGCAATTAATCTTTGTTTTACGGATTTTCTTTACAACATAGGCAGCTCAAAACTTACCTTTTACCGCAACTCTTCCATCATTGGGAAGTAGACCTATTACTGCAAGATCTACATGCTCTTTGTTGTTCATGTTGTCAAAAGCTGTTGCACAATTTGCACATCCCCATACAACATGGGCAGCTCAAAACTTGACCTTCCATTTAAGTTATGGAAATTATATAAGAATGAAACATGTATTAAATTGTTGACAACATAAGTAGACTTGTTCTCGATTGGGAAATGAGAATTCAGATCTACCAGCAAGAGAAAACCTAACCTAGCAAATCCTAAGAAGCTTGAAATGTACATCTATTAAACATGAAAGAAATGTCTGTATTCGTATATCTTGCCACACTACAAACAATGAGTTGTGAGCCCTGAAGCAGAAATTACTTCTGCACTAGGATGATGCTAAATTATGATTTTAGTGGAGAATTGTTTAGAAATCACCTTGCAGCGATGCAAAAAAAAGGCTAGCTATACACTGATATTCTGGTACCAACTGTTGAGATTGTGAGATTTCTGAATAACAAACTGTTCCTCATGCCCTTACCACTAGAAACACCAAACACTGAAAAGTCGATCAGTTAGCTGAACCCATCTTCTGCCCATTCATATACTCATATTTTGTCTCTTTTCATACTCTTTTTGTTTGTTTGTTCCTCTCGTAGAAAATGAGTATGTACTTCCAGCTACTAGTTTACACAACACTCTAAACAAATAAGAAAATGAAGGTTGTAATGGTCTCGCTTTCAGGACATCAAAAGATGGGTACACAATCAGACATGAGCCTCATCTCTACATCAGGGGCACAGTAGTAGCATACACTGATAGGCTGTCTTGTTTACTACGTGATAGTATAAATGTGTGTTTGCTTGTATAAATAAGATGCACATATGTTCCAAGAAAGCGGCCAACATTTTTTTCTGCCAAAAGAATGCAGAAGGACCTAATATTTATGCTCTTGATGCAGGATTTCACAAACAGCCACCTAGAGCATGCTGTGGTGCTCCTGGGCAGGGTCCTTACAACTTCAATCTGACAGCCAAGTGTGGTGAGCGTGGTGCTACGGCGTGTGCTGATCCAAAGACACATTGGAGCTGGGATGGGATTCACTTGACGGAGGCCGCATATGGACATATTGCCAGAGGTTGGTTGCACGGCCCATTCACGGATGAGCCTATCATACAGTCTTCCTGAGCATCTTCATAGTCGCTTGGCCTGTTGTGCCTATAGAATGTATCAAAGTAGCACACCGAACCGGAGCTGATAAGGTAGTTCCGTATAGTTGGATGTATATCTCGATCCATTTTGTTCGAGTTCATCGCAGTCAGGTAAAGAGGGGTGAGATAGGAGGAAATTAAAGCATGGTTTCTTTATTTATCGGGTGGCATAAGTAACAAAATGTACTGCACAATATGATGCTTGCTATGATCATGCCTAGCATCTGACTTGTTGATCAAAAGCAGTATGGTTCTTAACTCAACTGTTGTCTGAAATATATTACGTGCAACAGGCCACTGACTCTAATAGAGATGTTATGCTGATTAGAAGTTGGGTTCTGAACATGGTATGCGTGGTCTCTTTACTATGTTTACATGCCTGCTTGTCACGTCTGGAACATGTCAAGCGCGGGTTCAGAGATAAGAGAAGAAGTTCCAGTTCCTGGTTATCGTGGTTTTGAGTACACATTTTCGAAACTCTAAAATTTGTCAGATCTTATGAATTTTGTGTAGCCTAATACAAAGAGTTTCGTCCTGGGAGCATCTCCAGTCGCGTCCCCCAAAGGTATTTGGGGCGTGCCGGATAAAAAAAAAAAGCGTTCCCAGCCGCACGCCCTAAAGGCCAGTTTTGTTCGGCGCGGCTCAATACGGTGTCCGGCGCCCCGAGCCCGTCTCCGCTACATAGGGGACGCTCGAGGCACGCCGGACACAATGAAATGAGAGGCGAGGAGGCGACGCGTCAGCGGCTCGGACGCTCAACCGCCGCCTACGTAGCGATGGTGCAGGCTGCGGAGGAGGAGGCGGACGAGGAAGGCTCTGAGGAGGCGGCGGCCCGTGCGAAGGCGGAGGCGGACGCGAAAGCGAAGG
Source organism: Lolium rigidum (assembly GCF_022539505.1). Taxonomy (NCBI): domain Eukaryota; kingdom Viridiplantae; phylum Streptophyta; class Magnoliopsida; order Poales; family Poaceae; genus Lolium; species Lolium rigidum. The sequence continues at coordinate 259,469,615 of NC_061508.1, read as the reverse complement.
CCAAGGCCAAGGCACAGCCGGCAAGCACCGGCGACGAGGAGGAGGATACAAGTTCCTCCGACGCGTCGACCAACACCGTCTCTTCGGAAGAGGTGACGAGCAGGAAGCGACACCGTGATGAGGACGACGAGGCGGGGCCATCATCAAAGAAGAAGAAGTAGTTTAAAATAATTTATATGTAATTTGATTGTGTTTTTTCAAAGTTTTATATGTAATTTGTTTATGTTGCACCGATTTGAATATTAGTAAAGAGTTTTATTCTATCTATTAAAATTATTTTTAAGTTTTGGGGGACGCGGCTAGGGAGCGACGTCCCCCAAACGCGGCACGAACAAAACACGTGTCCCAAACGCTCAATCCGACGCCGTCTGGGAACGGTTCGACGGACGCGACTGAAAATGCTCTGGGATTCTCGTTTTCAGATATTTTTTTGGAGCTTTTGAATGTCGTTTATGATTTTTTTTTCAAAATATAAAGCAATATGTAGCCTTAGCTCTGAAGTGATCTGTTGGATAACTTTGCTGAAACGTTGTGATCCAAGGGCCATGCGCTTGTTTCGGACGGCAAAATGTGGCACTCACAGCACTTCGACTGCTACGAAGCATCAATTCTTGTGCCTTCAGGTTCAAGCCCTTAAATTATTAACAACAATCTTCCTCAATGATGAGTGCTAGTAATTATCAATCGCAGGCCTCACAATTTTTGGAGGCTTTAACTAGACTTAGATTACACTACCACCGTCAGTCGACACCGAGGTAGCTGAGCCGCTTCATCTTTGGTCGAGCAGCATGGCGTAGAGGATGTGGTTCCAGGCGTCGGGCAGGCCGGCGATGCACCAGTGCGTGCAGTCCATGCCGTCGCGTCCAGGCCCGCCGTACACCGACGGGTGCGCGTCGATCCTGAGCTGCGAGAGCGCGGTGACGTCCAGCAGCGACACCGGCGTGGACATGGAGGCGATCATCCCTCGCACGACCACCTGCTCCGGGAACGCCGCCTCGTCCCCGTCCGTGGCCACCTGCAGCGGCCGCGTCTGCTGGAAGCAGCCTCCCGACGCCGGCGCCGCCCCGTCGGTCTCCTGCTCCTTGGACCTGCTCGTCGGAGCAGAGTTGCATTGCGATTTATGTTCGAACGAGCATTGCAGTTGGGATTTGGGTGTGATGAACTCACATGTAGTGGCTCGGGGAGACGCCCTGGTAGACGACCCTGGTGAGCGCCGTGTCGACGTTGGCGTCCACCCAGCTCGCCCAGGTGGAGAGGCCCTTGGTGAAGGCGGCGAGCCGGTCCATGTCGCGGTACGTTCTGTTCCCCTCCTGCATGTAGTCCCATCTGCAGAACAAAAACATTCCAGAAATTAACTGGATTCGTACACCTATGCCTGTATTTCTCGGCAATACTACGTGTAAGTATCACTGATAGAGGACGTACACTTGGCTTGCGCCCCTGTAGGTCCACCAGTGCCAGGTGTTGAAGACGAGCAGGTGCGCGCCGAGCCAGGAGGACGCGCCCTGCATCGAGTCGAGCTTGAGGACGCGGCCACCGTCCTCCTCGGCGACGTCCACGTCCACCAGGAACCTGCTGTAGTAGAGCACCACCGACAGGTCGTAGTCCTCGAAGCGGACGGAGGAGACGGGGTCGCCCTTGGAGAAGGAGACGCGGGCGGGGTCCGGCGCGGCGGCGTGGAGCATGCAGGCGAGGGAGACCCACTGGTTCATGCTCAGCGAGTCCCCCACGAACATCACCGTCTTCCCGCGCCACCTCCGCAGGAAGTCCAGCCCGTCGAAGCTCGGGAGGCGGCAGCCGGCGGGGCTCCACCGGAGCTTCAGGTAGGTGGAGTCCGGCCGGCCGTTGCGGCGGCAGTCGAAGACGTCCGGCACGAAGGGGCAGCTCGACGCGTCGTACATTGGGTACGACGCGTCCCCCACCCACCGGCCCTGGAACAGGTCGCACGTCGACGCAGCTGCCGAGCTGCCACGCCGCAGCACGGCCTCTGCTAGCAGCACGATGGCCATCAGCGCGCAGCCATGGCGGAACCTGGCACGCGGCGAAGACGACAGTGCCAGGCCCTTAGCCATGGCTTTCACGCGCGCGATGGGAGACGAGGAAGGCGTACGGCGCGCAGCACTCCATATATACACCCGATCGCGTCGCTCTGAAGCAGATCTGGCCACCGGGCACGCACGGGAGCCGATGCTGCGAGCGCAGCTATCTTGGAGTGCAGCTGAAGTTAAGAACTGGGTGTTGTGTTCGAAAGAGGCGCGTCAAGGTCGTCCTGCATATGCATGTGCGCGGGAGAGGGAAATGGACTGGGGTTTGACGGCGGCCCCGCTTATCCGGGCAGGACACGTGAAGGCGAAGCGAGCAAATTGTATGCAGCGTGGATCTCAAAGCACTTGGGTGCGTGCGAGCACAGATTACAAAAGTACTGTATAAAAACTGCAGGATCGAGGACCCATATTATCATCGGAATTCCTAGATCATCTTGTTAATCTGCCTGCCTGCCCACTGGCTGCCAATAGTATTAATCTTGTGTGGTCGTCGTTTGGATTGGAACACCCAAAAGTTTTTTTATGCATGATTTATGCGAGCAATTTCTTCTCTCCCTTCTGAAACCAAAATCCTGTCATCTGGATTGCAATTCAGAAGAGCGGATCATTGAAACCTTGGTACATCTGTACCCCTTTCATACACTTGTATCTAGGGGTGGATTAACGAGCTGCTCGGATCGTTAAGGCTCGGCTCGTTAAGCTCGTGATCGTTAAGGCTCGAATCGTTAAGCTCGTTAAAAATAACGAGCTGAAATCATTGTTCAGCTCGACTCGTTATGTTCTTGCGAGCGCTCGCGAGCAGCTCGTTAAGGATCATTAAGGAGGCAATGTGAAGCAAACATGTGTGCATTGCCTGGTGAGGAAGAGCGGAAGCATAGGTTTTTAGATCCTACTATAGGAGTTTCAAGCATGGTTAAAGAGCACTATTTTACTTGGCTCCTTCTTGCCAAATATTTGAGATAACTAAAGGGAATCGCTGTCAAAACTGGTGAAGCATAGGTTGTTGCCGATCTTAACGAGTAGCTCACGAGCATAGTCAGCTCAATTGTTTAGCTCGTTAACCTTAACGAGCAAAAACTGTTGCTCAGCTCGGCTCGTTAACAAAACGAGCCGAGCTCAAACGAGTCGAACAAACGAGCACTCATTTAACTCGCCGAGCTTCGAGCTTTTTGTTCCAGCCCTACTTGTATCCGTGGGCTACATAATCAAGTGGCACGACGCTTAGCGTTTGTTGAAGAAAAAGAGGCCACCCAAAGCATTTCTTTTGTTTCGCTTGTTGTAGCTCGGTGTTAAACGAGAGACACATTAACAGGATGGTAATTAGGTGGAACTAGCTCAACGCTCTGGGGTGTGGCCTATCTTATTCGGTTTTGCTATGTCTCAGTCAACTGAGAATTTCTTAAGTCCAAGTCACTTATAAAAAAGTACTTGAGTTGCAATTTTCTGTTAAAAAAGTACAATTGCACTTTTCTACCAGAAATGTGCAACTGGAGCAAGTTGCACTTTTCTTTGAACTGCAGTTGCACTTTTCTGAGGTGACTTAGACTTATGAAAATCTCAGTCAACTGAGACATAGACACACCCTATCTTATTACATAGAGGTACCAATAGGTACGTATATGTTACATGTTACATATATAGAATATACAGTCTAACACCCTCCCTGAAATATCCAGTAAGTTAAGATTGCGTCTACATCCTGTGAACATCGGAAGCGACAACGGTTGGTGAAGATATCAGCAAGTTGATCCTTAGCGGAGATAAACTTGATCTGCGGAAACTTATGTGCAACTCGTTCTCTCACAAAATGATAGTCGACTTTGATGTGTTTCGTTCGGGCATGGAATACCGGGTTTGGGGACAGGTATGTGTTGTCACACCAAAGGATAGGAACCCAAATAAGCTCCGCGGTGGCATTGGCAACGGCCTTGTATTCAGCTTCAGTACTACTGCGGGAAACTGTAGCTTGCTTACGTGCACTTCAGACCATTAAATTAGGACCGAAGAAGACTGCATAGCCCCCCCCCCCCTTCGATCGCTGGTCATCTAGGTTACCAGCCCAATCCGCATCACTAAAAGCCGAGAGCACAACAGAGGGTGCCGGCCGAAGAAGAAGAAGACCATATGTGCGAGTGGAACGAACATAGCGCATGATGCGCTTAACAACAGACCAATGAGTACCCCGTGGTGCATGGAGATACTGGCAGACACGGTTAACTGCATAGGAAACATCAGGCCGGGCACGTGATGATACTGGAGACCACCAACAACACTCCGGTACTCAGTTACATCATCAACAGACAGTAGAACACCATCAGTAGCAGACAGAGTGTCAGTGGAACACATAGGCATAGTGGCAGCCTTGCACTCAAGCATACCGGAACGCCGCAACAGATCCTGATAGTACTTCTGCTGAGAGAGAGCAAGACCATGAGCAGGATATGTGACCTCCAGCACAAGGAAATAGGTTAGCTTGCCCAGATCCTTGATAGCAAACTCAGAACACAGAGCCACAATGAGACGATCCGTAGCTGTAGCAGAGGAGCTAACCAGAATAATATCATCAACATAAATCAGGAGGTACATAGTGACCGCTGGACATTGAAGAAGGAATAGTGAAGTGTCAGCTGTGGAGGGCACAAAACGATGAGTATAGAGAGCAGCGCCAAGCCGTGCATGCCAGGCACGAGGGGCCTGTTTCAGACCATAGAGCGCTTTCACCAAGTGACAGAGATGCTGAGGATGAGCAGGGTCAACAAAACCGGGAGGTTGGCGCATGTAAACCTCTTCCTCCAAGACTCCATGGAGAAAAGCATTCTGAACATCCAAGTGACGAAGATCCCAACCCCTTGTAACAACAAGTGAAAGAAGCAACCAAATAGTGGTGGGTTTGACCACAGGACTGAAAGTATCCTCATAGTCGAGCCCATACCTTTGCTTGAAGCCTTTAGCAACCAAGCGAGCCTTGTACCTCTCAATAGAGCCATCAACTGTGTTTCTTTACCTTGAAAATCTACTTGGAGTCAATGACATTGACACCAAGACGGGGAGGAACTAGCTGCCAGGTACCATTATGACGGAGAGCCTGAAACTCAAGGTCCATAGCATCACGCTAGTGAAGAATACTCATCGCAGCCTGGTAGTGACGGGGCTCATCAGAGGTATCAGACTGTGCTTGATCTAAGCAGGCAGCGATCCAGGAAACCTTGCCATCAGTGCGTGGATACCGCTACGACTGCGAGTGTGAGGACGCAGCGCAACAGTGCCAGGAGGTGGCGGTGCAGGCGCATCGCTTGAAGTAGACTGTGGCGATGAAGCGGCCGGGGACGGCGGCCCAGAGTCGGGCGGCCCAACAGTGGCGGAACATTCGGGCAACGCGGACCCAGGCGAGGGCGACTCAGCCGGAGCGGGGTGCGCGGACGATGCACGGGGCGGCTCCGGCCCAGCAGGAGACGACCGCGCAGGTGGCGAGGAGGCGAGTGGCGACCTGGGATCGGGCAGCCCACCCGCAGGCGCTGGCGACCGCGCGGGTGACGCACAAGGCGGCCAAGCAGGCGGAGGTGAGGACGGCCTGGTGGCCGGGGCGTCGAAGTGGGCGCCTCAGGGTGCGGCGCTGGTGCATGCGCCATGCACCGATCGACATCGGCGTCGACAGGAGCATCCAGGAGCTGAAGATGAGCTCCACGGCCAGTACATGCATCGTGGTTAGGCAATGACACATGCGAATATGCAACATCATCAAATTGGCCAGGACGAACCTGAGCGGAATTTTTGGGTGGCATAGAGGGAGACAATGGCATATTTGAAAAAGGAAATAGATTCTCATCAAAGACAACATTGTGAGAGATATAGACACGATTACTAGGAACATGTAGACACTTGTAGCTTTTGTGTCGAGCACTGTACCCAAGGAAGACACATTTTTTAGAGTGAAACTCAAGCTTACGGTTATTGTAGGGCCGTAGATGAGGCCAACAAGCACAACCAAAAACTTTGAAGAATGTGTAATCGTGAAGTTCCTTAAACAAAATTTCAACATGTGTCTTCATGTTTAGAACTCTAGTGGGTGTTCTATTAATCAAGAAATAAGCAGTAGAAAAGGCATGACTCCAAACCAGAAAAGGAATAGTGGCATGAGCAAGTAATGTGAGATCAGTTTCAACGATATGACGGTGTTTGCGCTCAACAACACCGTCATGCTGATGTGTATGAGGATAGGAGACACGATGCGAAATCCTAAGTTTAGTAAAGAAGGTGTTGATATTGCGATATTCGCCCCCATCCGATTGAACATGAATAATCTCATGCTTGAGAAGACGCTCGACATGCAATTGAAATCGCAAGAAAACATTAAACACATCGGCTTTACTCTTAGTAAATAGAGCTACGTGAAGCGACTATAAGCATCGATGAAACTGACATAATAATTATGACCACTGACAGAGGTTTGGATAGGGCCCCATACATCCGAATAGACAAGTTTAACCGGATTACCGACTACACGATTGGATGAAACAAAAGGTTGCTGGTGACTTTTTCCCTGCTCACAAGCATCACAGACCGTTAGACTTTTATTACTAGATGATGTAGGGAGGTTATGTCGATGAAGAACATGGCTCACTACAGGGGACGCATGATGACCAAGGCGCGCATGCCAATGAGCAGACGACACACGCACACCACTGAAGATCTCCGGGGCCGGCGGCATCTCCAACTCATATAGGCCCTGGTGGACCCGACCTCTAAGTAGAACCTCACGCGTAACTCGGTCCTTAACGAGAAGATGAAACAGATGAAACTCACAAAAAACATCATTATCATAAGTAAACTTACGAACAAATAATAAATTGCGAGTAACTAATGGGACACGAAGGACATTACAGAGGTGGAGTCTACATGAGGAGCTAGAAAGAAGGAATGCCTAGCCAATGTGAGTGATGGGCATACCTAAACCATCAGCGGTGCATACCTTGTCATGCCCACGGTATTGCTCCTGCGAGTTGATCTTGCCCGTCTCGCTAGTCAGGTAATCCATTACACCGGTGTCGAAGTACCAGGTGGGATCAACTAAGTAGGAGGGGGTGTAGCCGGAGTAGCCGTCAGCGATGGCGGCCTACTTCTCGTTGCCATGGCCGTCGTTGTCGCTGCCGAGGAAGTTGCGTTTGAAGCGACGGTGGCACTTGGACGCGACGTGGCCGAGGATGCCGCACATCTAGCAGGTGGGACGCTGACGGCTGCCGGTGGCCGGCGGTGGTGGAGGCGGGCGCGGCTGCCACTGGCCAGTAGGCGGACCAGGGGCGGGAGAGGCGCGGGCACACGTACTCCACCAGGGCCGCCGCGGTAGGCCGCGTTGGCAGCAGGGTCGTAGACGTGGTGAGTCGCGCGGCGCTCCTAGACGCGGGCCTCCGTGTACATGAGGCGGGAGTAGAGGTCGCTAGGCGCGATCGTTGTGTCATGACCATTGACGTGCTCCACCAAGTTGTCATACTCGCTGTCGAAGCTATGGAGGACGTACTCCATAAACTCTACGTCACGGAGCGGCTGCCCTATGGACGTCAGTGTGTCCGAGAGCGTCTTGACCTTGTGGAAGAAGTCGTACGCAAAGGTGTTGAGCTTCTTGCAGTCGCCGAGTTGACGAAGAAGGGTCGTACCGCGAGCAGAAGATTGCTGCGAGTAGCTATGTGATACGTCCAAAACGTATCTACTTTCCCGAACACTTTTCCTATTGTTTTGCCTCTAATTTGTGTATTTTGGATACAACTAACACGGACTAACGCTGTTTTCAGCAGAACTGCTCTGGTGTCTCGTTTTTGTGCAGAAATCCAACTTTCAGGAAAATCCTCGGAATTTAAGCCAGGTGGGGGCCCGATGGCCCCACACGCTAGGCCGGCGCGGCCCAGGAGGGGGCGCGCGGCCCTAGTGTGTGGCGGCCTCGGCTGGTCCCCCGACGCCCTCCTTCGGACTACTTATTGCCTTCAACCTAAAAACGCATGGGGAGAAGTCGAAGTCGCCAGAAACCATCCAGTACGCCGCCACCATCGCGAAACTCCGTCTCGGGACCAGAAACTCCGTTCTGGCACCTCGCCGGGACGGGGAACTGGAGGAGATCATCGCCGCCATCACCACCGACGACTCTCCATCGACCAGTCATGTTTCCCCCATCCATGTGTGAGTAATTCCCCCGCTGTAGGCTGAAGGGGATGGTAGGGATTGGATGAGATTGGTCATGTAATAGTCATAAGATTGTTAGGGCATGGTGCCTAGTATCCGTAGATGTTACTTTTATGATATTGTTACAACTTGTTATGCTTAATGCTTGTCACTAGGGCCCGAGTGCCATGATCTCAGATCTGAACATGTTATTGATTCATGAAGATATTCGTTGTTTATGATCTTACCTGCAAGTTGTATACACATGTTGCTGTCCGAAACCCGAGGCCCCAAAGTGACAGAAATTGGGACAACCGGAGGGGAAGGCGGTGATATGAGGATCACATGTGTTCACGGAGTGTTAATGCTTTGCTCCGGTACTCTATTAAAAGGAGTACCTTAATATCCAATGAGATTCCCTAGAGGCCCGGCTGCCACCGGCTGGTAGGACAAAAGATGTTGTGCAAGTTTCTCATTGCGAGCACGTACGACTATATATGGAACACATGCCTATTGATTGATTAGTACTTGGATACCGCTTTATTATTATCTCGCAAATGCCCCGCTTTGATTGTTACATGAGTTTCTCTCATCCATGCAACGCCCGTTCATCCATCCCTGTGCCTACGATATTTTAATCCTGTTGTTTACTATAATCACTACTGTTGTCTTTGTTACTCTGCTCGTTGTTGTTTCACTACTGCTACTCGCTATAAAACTGTTACTACTGATAAACTCTTGCGAGCAAGTCTGTTTCCAGGTGCATCTGAATTGACAACTCCGCTGTTAAGGCTTTCAAGTATTCTTTGTCTCCCCTTGTGTCGAATCAATAAATTGGGTTTTACTTCCCTCGAAGACTGTTGCGATCTCCTATACTTGTGGGTTATCAAGACTATTTTCTGGCGCCGTTGCCGGGGAGCATAGCTTTATTTGGAAGTTCACTTGGATTGATATTGTTCGCTGCAAATTCTCCATCATGGGTAAACCTCGCGATACTAAGGTCGCCATATTACCATCCACTACAAGAAAAGGTACAACTCTGAGTACCTCTGCTGCTCTTGATTCACCATCTGTGATAAGTAAACTTGTTTCACCACCAGAAGCTTCAAATGCTGGTTCTTCTGCTGAATCTGAAACTTCCTCTTATAATTTTGATGATGCTTCTGCTGTGCTTGATAATGATGGTTCGTTAGGATCTTTTCTAGATGCTACAATTGCTAGGTCTAGACAAATTGAAAATACTGAAACTCCTAATGAAAATGCTGCTACACTCGTTAATTCACCCGAGTCCGTTGAATACTCTAGTGATGATCTTGATGAAGATTATGTGGAACTTGATGATGATTTTATTGAAAAATGCAATGCTACTACCGATGCAAGAAAAATTAAAAAGTTGCTTGCAGAACATACTGTTAGATATAAACTGTCTCCTGATCCTAAATTTGCCACATCTCCTATAAACATTAAGGATAAAGATTATGATTTTTCTCTTGATTTATCTCATATAGCTATTGTTGAGAAAACACCCTTTTGTGGTACTGAAAAAGAAAGTGTTGTTGAACACATGATTGAGTTGTCTACTCTGAGTAGCTTGTTTTCTGATGATGTTAAGAAGCGTACTTACTTTGTTGCTAAAATTTTTCCATTCTCATTAAAGGATGATGCTAAAACTTGGTATAATAGTTTGCCACCTGATTCTATTAATAGTCCAAAAGAATTGCTTGATATTTTCTTCCGAAAATACTTTCCTGCTAGTGCTCAACATATTGCTTTGCAGAGAATTTATAATTTTGATCAGGAAGATGGAGAGAAATTGCTTGAGGCTTGGGCGAGATTTTGCTCTCTTATTAGAGCTCGGCCTGAACATGATTTGGAAAAGCATGATTTACTTGATATATTCTATAGTGGACTAACCATTGAGTCTAGGGCATACCTGGATAGTTGTGTTGGTTGTGTTTTCAGGAAAAGAACTACAGACGATGCTGAAGAATTATTGGCTAAAATAGGCCGGAATCATGATGATTGGTCTACACCTGAACCAACCCCGACACCGATATTGAAGAAGAGGGGTATGATTAAATTAAATGATGAAGATATGAGGGAAGCCAAGAAGTCTCTTAAAGAGAAGGGTATTAAACCTGAAGATGCGAAGAATTTACCTCCTATAGAAGATTTATGTAAGATAACTCCCCCTTCATCCATGATTGAGGTACACTCTCTTCAACGCTTTACTAGGGAAGATATTCCGTATTCGAAACCTCCTGCTCAATGCTTAGATGAGTTTGATAATTACATTGTTAAGCAAAATAATTTTAATATGAGAATAGAGAATCATTTAATGGAAAATTCTCGAGCTATTAGTGAATTGCATGATATTGTGGAGAGAACCTCCAATGATGTTAAGATGCTTGTTAAACATTTTCATATGGTTCAAACTCAAATTGATCAACTCACTAAAGTGCAAAATGACTTGTTGGAAAATAATTCTAAAGAAAAACATGCTTATGAAGTAACAACTAGAGGTGGTGTTTCTACCCAGGATCCTCTATATCCTGAGGGACATCCCAAAAGAGTTGAACAAGATTCTCAACGAACTAAAACTAGTGCTCCATCTAAGAAAAAGAAAAAGAAACATAAAACTGTTGTGGAATCCTCTGAGCCTGTTAATGATCCTAATAGTATTTCTATTTCTGATGCTGAAACTGAAAGTGGTAATGAACATGATAAAGATAATGATAAGAATGATGCTTCTGATAAAGAAGAGGTTGAAAAAGAACCTGAAGAGCATGCTAAAAATAAGAAGTATACTAAAGAAGATTTTATTGCTAAGAAACATGGTAGTGAAAGGGAACCTTGGGTTCAAAAGCAAATGCCTTTTCCTGCTAAGAAACTAAAATCGAAGGAAGAAGAACACTATAATAAATTTTGTGATTGGATGAAACCTTTATTCCTGCAAATACCTTTGGCTGATGCTATTAAATTGCCTCCTTATTCAAAGTATATGAAAGATATTGTGTCTAACAAAAGGAAAATTCCTAATGAGGAGATTTCCACTATGCTTGCTAATTACTCTTTTAATGGTAAGGTTCCAAATAAGCTTGGCGACTCAGGTATACCGACTATTCCTTGTTCTATTAAGAATAATTATGTTAGAACTGCTCTATGTGATTTGGGAGCGGGTGTTAGTGTTATGCCTTTCTCTCTTTATAAGAGACTTTATTTAGATAAGTTGATACCGACTGATATATCTTTGCAAATGGCTGATAAATCTACTGCTATTCATGTTGGTATATGTGAGGATGTTTCTGTTCAAGTTACTAATAACTGCTTGATATTAACTGATTTTGTTGTGTTGGAAATGCCTGAAGATGATAATATGTCTATTATTCTTGGGAGACCTTTTATCAATACCGCAGGGGCTGTTATTGATTGCAATAAAGGAAAAGTTACTTTCAATGTTGATGACAAGGAGCATACCGTTTATTTTCCCAAGAGGATTGAGAAAGCATGTGGAGTTAATACAATTTCTAATGTGAGAACTATCAAAGTGGGAACCATTGATTGTCCTATATATGAGCTTGAACAAGGATATCAAACTATTATGATTGGATCAATGTCAATACAATTCAAGGTAACATGATTGATTTGAGGTTTAATTCTTCTTATGTTATGTAAAATTTATTTGGTGGCAAGACTTGATCACCCTTGTTAACAAATTCATTTTATATGCATAGAAGAGCTAAACAACATCTCTTTCTTCCTCCACTTGATCTACTTGCTGTAGCACTTTTGTTTTGCAAAGTTCTTTAGTTAATTAGAGATTTCAAAATCTTTTTCTGCCCAGTAATAATAAATTTAACACCCAGAAATGTGCATTTTTCAAAGTTTTCAAAAATTCACAAAAATTATACCAGTAGTCCTATTTTTCGACGAGGCACCTGGGAACACCTGGGGATGACCAGTGGGGCACCCCAGGGTGGCACCCCACAGGCCGGCGCGACCAGCAAGGGGGCGCGCCACCCTGGCGTGTGGGCCCCTCCTTGCCCCACTTCATCATCTCTTCCTCCCACTCTCTTCTCTCTCCCGAAAAAACTCGCACCAGGTTCCTCTCACTCGCGTTTTTGCTCAAGAGCTCCAGATTTTTCGATCTCTTTGCTCAGCCCAGATTTCTGTCTGAAATTTGGCACATTTTCTCTCCGGTATATGACTCCTCCGATTATCCAAGTAGAATTTTGTTTGGTGGAGTATATCTTGAATATTTTGCTGCTGTAGGTAACATGTTTAGTGAGCTTGCATGCTTGTTCTAAGTGGTAGAAACTAGTTTTGATGCATGTTTGGTACTCTAGCAAGTTCCTATGGTAGTTTCCCTCAATTATATGTCACCAAATCACATTTTATATTGTTTGTTGAAAAATTTCAGAAAATGGAAGGGAGTAGGCACCAACTCAACCAACAAGAATTGGAGGTGCAACAGGTCATGAGAGTTCACCGCGAAGAAGGAGTATACCCTGCTTACTACCCGTGCGTGGATTTTATGAGGAGTGCAGGAATCTTGCAAGATGTTGAAAGTCTAATCTCTCGTGCAGGGTTGGATGATTTTGTTGTTGGTGAACCATGCCAATATGCAAAATTGACTATGTCTGTAGTGCAGGATTTTGAATTCAATTGGTCGCGATCTAACCCCATGGTTCGGTACAAAATTTATAATAAAACGGTCAACTTGCCATTCAATGATTTTTGTGCAGCAATTAGAGTGCCGCAATGGGGATCATGCGAGAAGATAAGGGGATCGCCGCAAGAGTTCTTGGACCTCTTCAAGATGATTTGTCATGGAAGAAGCTTCTCGGAGGATGGTGGTAAAATCAGTAGCATTCAACTCCCAGCTATTCGCTACTTTGCTTATTTCATCACCACGTGCGTTCTAGCTAGAAAGAATGGAAGTAAATTATCTATCCAGGATTTAGCTTTTCTAGCTGCTGCATTGCAAGGTAATAAGACCTATAATTTGGGTGCGTGATACGTCTCCGACGTATCGATAATTTCTTATGTTCTATGCCATATTATTGATGATACCTACATGTTTTATGCACACTTTATGTCATATTCGTGCATTTTATGGAACTAACCTATTAACAAGATGCCGAAGTGCCGGTTCCGTTTTCTCGCTGTTTTTGGTTTCGAAATCCTAGTAACGAAATATTCTCGGAATTGGACGAAACAAAGACCCAGGGGCCTATTTTGCCACGAACCTTCCAGAAGACCGAAGAGCATACGAAGTGGGGCCACGAGGTGGCCAAACCATATGGCGGCGCGGCCAAGGGGGGGCCCGCGCCGCCCTGTGGTGTGGGCCCCTCGTTAGCCCCCGACTCGCCCTTCCGCCTACTTAAAGCCTCCGTCGCGAAACCCCCGAGGCGAAAAACCACGATACGGAAAACCTTACCGAGACGCCGCCGCCGCCGATCCCATCTCGGGGATTCGGAGATCTCCTCCGGCACCCTGCCGGAGAGGGGATTCATCTCCCGGAGGACTCTACACCGCCATGGTCGCCTCCGGAGTGATGAGTGAGTAGTTCACCCCTGGACTATGGGTCCATAGCAGTAGCTAGATGGTTGTCTTCTCCTCATTGTGCTTCATTGTTGGATCTTGTGAGCTGCCTAACATGATCAAGATCATCTATCCGTAATACTCTATGTTGTGTTTGTCGGGATCCGATGGATAGAGAATACCATGTTATGTTAATTATCAAGTTATTACATATGTGTTGTTTATGATCTTGCATGCTCTCCGTTACTAGTAGAGGCTCGGCCAAGTTTTTGCTTTTAACTCCAAGAGGGAGTATTTATGCTCGATAGTGGGTTCATGCCCGCATTGACACCTGGGACAGGTGACGAAAGTTCTAAGGTTGTGCTGTGTCTGTTGCCACTAGGGATAAAACATTGGCGCTATGTCCGAGGATGTAGTTGTTGATTACATTACGCACCATACTTAATGCAATTGTCTCGTTGCTTTGCAACTTAATACTGGAAGGGGTTCGGACGATAACCTGAAGGTGGACTTTTTAGGCATAGATGCGGTTGGATGGCGGTCTATGTACTTTGTCGTAATGCCCAATTAAATCTCACTATACTTATCATGCCATGTATGTGCATTGTTATGCCCTCTCTATTTGTCAATTGCCCGATCGTAATTTGTTCACCCAACATGCTTTTATCTTATGGGAGAGACACCTCTAGTGAACTGTGGACCCTGGTCCATTCTTTTAATACTGAAATACAAATCTGCTTGCAATACTTGTTTTACTATTTTCTCTGCAAACAATCATCTTCCACACAATACGGTTAATCCTTTGTTACAGCAAGCCGGTGAGATTGACAACCTCACTCGTTTCGTTGGGGCAAAGTACTTTGGTTGTGTTGTGCAGGTTCCACGTTGGCGCCGGAATCTCCGGTGTTGCGCCGCACTACATCCCGCCGCCATCAACCTTCAACGTGCTTCTTGGCTCCTCCTGGTTCGATAAACCTTGGTTTCTTTCTGAGGGAAAACTTGCTGCTGTGCGCATCATACCTTCCTCTTGGGGTTGCCCAACAAACGTGTGAAATACACGCCATCAAGCTCTTTTTCTGGCGCCGTTGCCGGGGAACGAAGAAAAGCTACACCACAAAGATTTCTAACTCCCACGTCAACTACGCGCCAGCAACTCTTTTTCTGGCACCGTTGCCGGGGAGATCAAGACACGCTGCAAGGGGAGTCTCCACTTCTCAATCTCTTTACTTTGTTTTTGTCTTGCTTTATTTTATTTACTACTTTGTTTGCTGCACTTATATTAAAACACAAAAAAATTAGTTGCTAGTTTTACTTTATTTACTGTCTTGTTTGCTATATCAAAAACACAAAAAAATTAGTTTACTTGCATTTACTTTATCTAGTTTGCTTTATTTACTACTGCTAAAATGGCCAACCCTGAAAATACTAAGTTGTGTGACTTCACTAGCACAAATAATAATGATTTCTTATGCACACCTATTGCTCCATCTGCTACTACAGCAGAATTCTTTGAAATTAAACCTGCTTTACTCAATCTTGTTATGCGAGAGCAATTTTCTCGGTGTTAGTTCCGATGATGCTGCTGCCCATCTCAATAATTTTGTTGAACTATGTGAAATGCAAAAATATAAAGATGTAGATGGTGACATTATAAAATTAAAATTGTTTCCTTTCTCATTAAGAGGAAGAGCTAAAGATTGGTTGCTATCTCTCGCCTAAGAATAGTATTGATTCATGGACTAAATGCAAGGATGCTTTTATTGGTAGATATTATCCCCCTGCTAAAATTATATCTTTGAGGAGTAGCATAATGAATTTTAAACAATTGGATAATGAACATGTTGCTCAAGCTTGGGAAAGAATGAAATCTCTGGTTAAAAATTGCCCAACCCATGGATCGACTACTTGGATGATCATCCAAACCTTCTATGCAGGACTAAATTTTTCTTCGTGGAATTTATTGGATTCAGCTGCTGGAGGTACCTTTATGTCCATCACTCTTGGTGAAGCAACAAAGCTCCTTGATAATATGATGGTTAATTACTCTGAATGGCACACGGAAAGAGCTCCACAAGGTAAGAAGGTAAATTCTGTTGAAGAATCCTCTTCCTTGAATGATAAGGTTGATGCTATTATGTCTATGCTTGTGAATGATAGGACTAATGTTGATCCTAATAATGTTCCATTAGCTTCATTGGTTGCTCAAGAAGAACATGTTGATGTAAACTTCATTAAAAATAGTAATTTCAACAACAATGCTTATCGGAACAATTCTAGTAATAACTATAGGCCATATCCTTATAATAATGGTAACGGTTATGCTAATTCTTATGGGAATTCTTACAACAATAATAGGAATACACCCCCTGGACTTGAAGCCATGCTTAAAGAATTTATTAGTACACAAACTGTTTTTAACAAATCTGTTGAGGAAAAGCTCAATAAAATTGATATTCTTGTTTCTAGAGTTGATAGTCTTGCCTTTGATGTTGATCTTTTGAAATCGAAAGTTATGCCTAATAGGGATATTGGAAATAAAATTGTTACTACAGCAAATGCCATCCAAGTTAGAATTAATGAGAATATAAGATTAATGGCTGAACTGCGTGCTAGGTGGGATAGAGAAGAAAATGAAAAACTAGCTAAAAAGGAAAATGTAGCTAAAGTTTGGACTGTTACCACCACTAGTAATGCTAATGATTCACATGTTGCTGCACCTCCTACTATCAATGGTAAAATAATTGGTGTTGGCAATGCTTCTACTCCTAGTGCAAAGCGCGCAAAATTACTCGAAACTGCTAAAACTGCTGAAACCGCTTGTGATAAAACTGCTGAAATTTTTTCCAACCTTGGGGATGATAATCCCATTGCTTTAGATTGTAATGATTTAGATTTTGATGATTGCCACATCTCTGAAGTTATAAAGTTCTTGCAAAAACTTGCTAAGAGTCCCAATGCTACCGCTATAAACTTGGCTTTCACAAAACATATTACAAATGCTCTCATAAAAGCTAGAGAAGAGAAACTAAAACTTGAAACTTCTATTCCTAGAAAGCTAGAGGATGGTTGGGAGCCCATCATTAAAATGAGAGTCAAAGATTTTGATTGTAATGCTTTATGTGATCTTGGTGCAAGTATTTCTGTTATGCCTAAAAAGTCTATGATATGCTTGACTTGCCACCATTGAAAAATTGTTATTTGGATGTTAATCTCGCTGATAATGCTAAAAAGAAACCTTTGGGGAAAGTTGATAATGTTCATATTATGGTTAGCAATAACCTTGTCCCCGTTGATTTTGTTGTCTTGGATATTGAATGCAATGCATCTTGCCCCATTATATTGGGAAGACCTTTTCTTCGAACCGTTGGTGCTACTATTGATATGAAGGAAGGTAATATTAAATATCAATTTCCTCTCAAGAAAGGTATGGAACACTTCCCTAGAAAGAAAATGAAGTTACCTTATGATTCTATTATTAGAACAAATTATGATGTTGATACTTCGTCTCTTGATGTTACTTGATATACACTTTCTGCGCCTAGCTGAAAGGCGTTAAAGAAAAGCGCTTATGGGAGACAACCCATGTTTTTACTACAGTATTTTTGTTTTATATTTGTGTCTTGGAAGTTGTTTACTACTGTAGCAACCTCTCCTTATCTCAGTTTTGAGTTTTGTTGTGCCAAGTAAAGTCTTTGATAGTAAAGTAAGTACTACATTTGGATTACTGCGCAGTTACAGATTTCTTTGCTGTCACGAATCTGGGTCTATCTCCCTGTAGGTAGCTCAGAAAATTAAGCCAATTTACGTGCATGATCCTCAGATATGTGTGCAACGTTCATTCAATTTGAGCATTTTCATTTGAGCAAGTCTGGTGGCCTAATAAAATCCATCTTTACGGACTGTTCTGTTTTGACAGATTCTGCCTTTTATTTTGCATTGCCTCTTTTGCTATGTTGGATGAATTTCTTTGATCCATTAATGTCCAAGTAGCTTTATGCAATGTCCAGAAGTGTTAAGAATGATTGTGTCACCTCTGAACATGTGAATTTTTATTATGCACTAACCCTCTAATGAGTTGTTTCGAGTTTGGTGTGGAGGAAGTTTTCAAGGATCAAGAGAGGAGTATGATGCAATATGATCAAGGAGAGTGAAAGCTCTAAGCTTGGGGATGCCCCGGTGGTTCACCCCTGCATATTCTAAGAAGACTCAAGCGTCTAAGCTTGGGGATGCCCAAGGCATCCCCTTCTTCATCGACAACATTATCAGGTTCCTCCCCTGAAACTATATTTTTATTCCGTCACATCTTATGCACTTTTCTTGGAGCGTCGGTTTGTTTTTGTTTTTTGTTTTGTTTGAATAAATGGATCCTAGCATTCACTTTATGGGAGAGAGACACGCTCCGCTGTAGCTTATGGACAAATATGTCCTTAGGCTCTACTCATAGTATTCATGGCGAAGTTTCATCTTCGTTAAATTGTTATATGGTTGGAATTGGAAAATGCTACATGTAGTAACTCTAAAATGTCTTGGATAATTTGATATTTGGCAATTGTTGTGCTCATGTTTAAGCTCTTGCATCATATACTTTGCACCCATTAATGAAGAAATACTTAGAGCTTGCTAATTTGGTTTGCATATTTGGTTTCTCTAGAGTCTAGATAATATCTAGTATTGAGTTTTGAACAACAAGGAAGACGGTATGGAGTCTTATAATGTTTACAATATGTCTTTTATGTGAGTTTTTCTCGTACCGTTCATCCTTGTGTTTGTTTCAAATAACCTTGCTAGCCTAAACCTTGTATCGAGAGGGAATACTTCTCATGCATCCAAAATACTTGAGCCAACCACTATGCCATTTGTGTCCACCATACCTACCTACTACATGGTATTTATCCGCCATTCCAAAGTAAATTGCTTGAGTGCTACCTTTAAAATTCCATCATTCACCTTTGCAATATATAGCTCATGGGACAAATAGCTTAAAAACTATTGTGGTATTGAATATGTACTTATGCACTTTATCTCTTATTAAGTTGCTTGTTGTGCGATAACCATGTTTCTGGGGACGCCATCAACTATTCTTTGTTGAATATCATGTGAGTTGCTATGCATGTCCGTCTTGTCTGAAGTAAGAGAGATCTAACACCTTTATGGTTGGAGCATGCATATTGTTAGAGAAGAACATTGGGCCGCTAACTAAAGCCATGAATCATGGTGGAAGTTTCAGTTTTGGACATATATCCTCAATCTCATATGAGAATAATAATTGTTGCCACATGCTTATGCATTAAAGAGGAGTCCATTATCTCGTTGTCCATGTTGTCCCGGTATGGATGTCTAAGTTGAGAATAATCAAAAGCGAGAAATCCAAAATGCGAGCTTTCTCCTTAGACCTTTGTACATGCGGCATGGAGGTACCCCATTGTGACACTTGGTTAAAACATGTGCATTGCAAAGATCCGGTAGTCCAAGCTAATTAGGACAAGGTGCGGGCACTATTAGTATACTATGCATGAGGCTTGCAACTTGTAAGATATAACTTACATAACTCATATGCTTTATTACTACCGTTGACAAAATTGTTTCATGTTTTCAAAATAAAAGCTCTAGCACAAATATAGCAATCGATGCTTTCCTCTTTGAAGGACCATTCTCTTTACTTTTATGTTGAGTCAGTTCACCTATCTCTCTCCACCTCAAGAAGCAAACACTTGTGTGAACTGTGCATTGATTCCTACATACTTGCATATTGTACTTGTTATATTACTCTATGTTGACAATTATCCATAGATATACATGTTACAAGTTGAAAGCAACCGCTGAAACTTAATCTTCCTTTGTGTTGCTTCAATACCTTTACTTTGATTTATTGCTTTATGAGTTAACTCTTATGGAAGACTTATTGATGCTTGTCTTGAAGTACTATTCATGAAAAGTCTTTGCTTTATGATTCACTTGTTTACTCATATCATTACCATTGTTTTGATCGCTGCATCCACTACATATGTTTACAAATAGTATGATCAAGGTTATGATGGCATGTCACTTCAGAAATTATCTTTGTTATCGTTTTACCTCCTCGGGACGAGCGGAACTAAGCTTGGGGATGCTTGATACGTCTCCGACGTATCGATAATTTCTTATGTTCTATGCCATATTATTGATGATACCTACATGTTTTATGCACACTTTATGTCATATTCGTGCATTTTCTAGAACTAACCTATTAACAAGATGCCGAAGTGCCGGTTCTCGTTTTCTGCTGTTTTTGGTTTCGAAATCCTAGTAACGAAATATTCTCGGAATTGGACGAAACAAAGACCCGGGGGCCTATTTTGCCACGAACCTTCCGGAAGACCGAAGAGCATACGAAGTGGGGCCACGAGGTGGCCAAACCACATGGCGGCGCGGCCAAGGGGGGCCCGCGCCGCCCCGTGGTGTGGGCCCCTCGTTAGCCCCCGACTCGCCCTTCCGCCTACTTAAAGCCTCCGTCGCGAAACCCCCGAGGCGAAAAACCACGATACGGAAAACCTTACCGAGACGCCGCCGCCGCCGATCCCATCTCGGGGGATTCTGGAGATCTCCTCCGGCACCCTGCCGGAGAGGGGATTCATCTCCCGGAGGACTCTACACCGCCATAGTCGCCTCCGGAGTGATGAGTGAGTAGTTCACCCCTGGACTATGGGTCCATAGCAGTAGCTAGATGGTTGTCTTCTCCTCATTGTGCTTCATTGTTGGATCTTGTGAGCTGCCTAACATGATCAAGATCATCTATCCGTAATACTCTATGTTGTGTTTGTCGGGATCCGATGGATAGAGAATACCATGTTATGTTAATTATCAAGTTATTACATATGTGTTGTTTATGATCTTGCATGCTCTCCGTTACTAGTAGAGGCTCTGGCCAAGTTTTTTTGCTTTTAACTCCAAGAGGGAGTATTTATGCTCGATAGTGGGTTCATGCCTGCATTGACACCTGGGCAAGTGACGTAAAGTTCTAAGGTTGTGCTGTGTCTGTTGCCACTAGGGATAAAACATTGACGCTATGTCCGAGGATGTAGTTGTTGATTACATTACGCACCATACTTAATGCAATTGTCCGTTGCTTTGCAACTTAATACTGGAAGGGGTTCGGACGATAACCTGAAGGTGGACTTTTTAGGCATAGATGCGGTTGGATGGCGGTCTATGTACTTTGTCGTAATGCCCAATTAAATCTCACTATACTTATCATGCCATGTATGTGCATTGTTATGCCCTCTCTATTTGTCAATTGTCCGACCGTAATTTGTTCACCCAACATGCTTTTATCTTATGGGAGAGACACCTCTAGTGAACTGTGGACCCCGGTCCATTCTTTTAATACTGAAATACAAATCTGCTGCAATACTTGTTTTACTATTTTCTCTGCAAACAATCATCTTCCACACAATACGGTTAATCCTTTGTTACAGCAAGCCGGTGAGATTGACAACCTCACTGTTTCGTTGGGGCAAAGTACTTTGGTTGTGTTGTGCAGGTTCCACGTTGGCGCCGGAATCTCTGGTGTTGCGCCGCACTACATCCCGCCGCCATCAACCTTCAACGTGCTTCTTGGCTCCTCCTGGTTCGATAAACCTTGATTTTTTCTGAGGGAAAACTTGCTGCTGTGCGCATCATACCTTCCTCTTGGGGTTGCCCAACGAACGTGTGAAATACACGCCATCAGTGCGTTGATAGCTTCTAGACTTGCCACTAACCGTGAGAAGGGTGGAATTTGTGGAGGTCTCATCGCCTCTTGTTTATTAGCTATGCATGGTGTAGAACCTCACCATCTTGATATTCAGCTTTCCGTAGAAAAACTTGATATAGTCTCCATGATTAAACATGAATTTGTTTCTGATTCGTCTAACTTGAGTAACCTGTTTTACAAGATAACATTTTATAAGAAAACTTGGAGAACAACTAAGAAAACTGAAAAACTAGTAGGATTGCCTGCACCTGTTCTGTTTAACCTTGATTCCAGGAAGAATTGGTCAGTCACAGAAGGTGAACTGAATCCATACTTGGAGGGAGATGACCATCGTGCAAGAGACAACACGGAGGAGGCCGAGGAACACCTCGATTCATCATCCGATGCAGCGAGCTCTTTGCATCAACATTACGGTTATACGGAGCCTCCACGCTATTCCTCTGCACAAGGACTTTATTATGATCACGCCATGTACGACTCGCCGGCATGGAACCCTGACCCTCGCTGGGGTTGATCTCCACTTAGGCCAAAAGACAAAGCTTGGGGGGAGGTATACCGGCATCACTCATTCTTTGCATATTATGGTTGCTGGATACTTGTATATACTTGTTTAGTTTCTTTGAGTGGTTTTCTAATGAGAGGAAGATGATATTTGGGGAAGTACTGCCTGAAAACAGATTCTGGACTGTTACTAAAAAAATTCGTGCGCACAGCCAGAATGTTATTTTAAGTTGCAAATTTTTGTGCATGTTCCCCAGGTTGTTTTCTAACTTTCATTAGTTGAACATTTTTCGAACTGAGCAACGGAAGATTTTTGTAAAAATCGATTTCTGTACTGCTGTCAGGTTTTGGCAGATTTCTGCCATCCTGCTTTTCTGTGTTTCTTCTAGTTTTCATTCTCTTGTTTTTGCTTTGTTTCTTTCCTAAAACACAAAAAGATAAAAAATATTTCTGTTGTTTCTCTTCTCCATTTGTTTATCTTGGTTTCTTATTCCCATTTTGCTTTATTTGCTATCGTTGGTTTGCTATAAGAAAATCCAAAAAGATTTTGCTTTGTTTGCTTATTTCCTTTTGTTCTTATTTCCAAATTCAAAAACACCAAAAATATTTGCTGTTCTTCTTTGGTTTTGTAAAGTTCATTATGAGTTCAATGGTCTTCGGTGGCTGGAGCGTGGTTTTCATTCCATATTATTAAAGCTACACAAGTGAAAAAACAATAATGACGATCTACGACAATCTGATTGTGGTGAGAGGCTGGTATGAACTCTATTTGTTTTCATTTTTGTACATATACTCATCCATGTGAGCATGCTTAGTTGGTTCATGTGAGGTATATGTCATTTAAGAAAGTCTAGTAGTTCATGTTCTCTCATGATTAGCTCCAATTTATTAATATGAGTAGCATGTCATAAATATTTGCTTGCATTGCTTTATTCATAGATAGATATGACATTGTGGTATCCTCCTCTGAATAATTCACTTGAATCAACTTGGCACATGCTCACACATGCATATGACTGAACAAATGTCAATTAAGCCTCGATGATTTACTTTACCTCAGAGTTCTTGTATCACTTTTATGCATCCGTTAATTTATTTTTGTCGCAAGCATGATTATGACAGTGAGAGTGGATTTAGTGACTAGAGGGGTACGTGAGCACGGTCTAGCCATCGTTGGATCAGCGTTGAGATTCGTTTCTGCCGTGAGGCGATCACACGGCGTGAGTACTTTTTCTGAGTGGCGTGAGTACTTTTTCTGCCTGTTATCTTGTGACCACGTGGACTGGCAGCGATGTGCTCCACGCTCTAGTTCAGATGTAAGTGGGCCGTCCAGCGGACAATAACTGAGCTGCCGCTTTGGCCACATATGTGATTAGCAGCCTTTGTGGCAGCCGCTAAGGATTTTTGGTGGTTTCATGCGACTTAGCGGCGCAGCAAAGGATAGCTAGAACCAACATTGTGAAATCCAAACTAGCTTCCTCTGGACTTATTCAAAAGATGCATAAAATTTATGAAATGCTCATGATGAAGAATATTTGCGTCTCATCAATTTTGAACAACTTCACTGAAATCTGAAAAAAAAACCTACAATAAAGTAGTCTACTGTGCCGGCAGCCCGCCTCATCTCTGAGCCCACCGCGACCCCAGGGCCGCCGCTGAGACGCGTCGACCGGGCCGCCAATCTCGCCGCACAACCGACACAAGATTAACACCCAAGCCAAGCCAAGGAGCTGCCACACCCCATGAAGCAGCTTATGTAACCTTCATCCCAGTGTAACTTGACAATATCCAAAATGCTATCCATTTGAAGAATAGAGCTTGTGACCTTTGCCTGACGATAAATCAGAGTACATCAGAGCATTTATGAACAATTAAACCAGAAAAAAGGAGAGTTCTTACTAAATATTACTAGACAACATTTTAGAGATAAATTGTCATTCGAGATGATCAGATCCAGACGACTAACCACATATCCAAATAACCAAGTGCAAATAACAGTCATATATTGGACTGTTGGGCCAATAAGCTGAGCCTTTTTTATTTTCAGAAAAGAAGCAGCAGGTGTAAAGTTCTACTCGTAAGAGATGCAGAGCATCTAACTTAAACCAATTGGTCAACAGCAAGAACATAAGGCAGTATGAAATCCTGTTAATTTTTACTTGTTTGTAGCACTGAAAATGGAACCAAACCTACTTCCATCATGTACATATGCATTTACGGAGAACTCAACATAATCTTCAGATTGTATATACACCAGGTTATACTAAACAACCAGAATTACGTTACAGTAGCGTGCATACATCACGATTTACTATAGGCTAGCTACTGGTCTACAATACCCACCCCGAGGTAAACAACAAAACAACAAATTACTCAAGCTTTTTCCCTTCCCTAAAAGTAAATGGGTTGTGTCACTCAACCAGTCATTTCCTACAGTCTGCTAGCCTATTACGCTATTGAGAGATGACACAATCTCTGCATACCGGAACAGGTAACTACAAACATTGAATCTGTAATTTCCTACAATCTTTTCAATCAACTCCTGCTACTAATGAATACAGGTTTCAGTAAAACACAGCATGCAATCCACCAAAACATACAGATCAGAAGAGAAGAGAGGCACGCATATAGATACAGATCAGCATGCAACACATGTATTACTCCTTAATACTGAGAGTTTGAGACAACTTCTGTAATATCAAGGGCTTATAACTTGTATTGTTTAAGTGCATCAGACCAAGGAATATATAGTCCTACAACACCTATCTTAACTAGACAATCAGCCTCGTATGTATGAAAACTGATATTTCAATTCAGCTAGACAGAACACTCAGTACAATCAAATCAGCCCTGCCAAAAACTTTTTAACAAGTATGACCATCATCTTATCCTGTACATCAAAGTTCTCACATTATCGGCTAACTGGAACTAACTGGTGGAGTACAAAGATGTTGATGTATGTATTATACCTGAGCTTGCTCGTGGAAAGAAGGCGTTGGGCATGGTGGCGATCTTGGTTGTTGCCGGTTCACCCAAGGATATCATGGTGGCTGCATGCACCAAGTGCTTCACACCTGGCTTGATCCAGGTGGTCGTTGCTCTTGCCGGCCACTGAATCGACCTCTCGATCCGGACGGCGGTGGCTCGCGAAGGGAGGGTGTGAACGCACGTGGAGATGCGGTCCAACGGCGCGTGGCTGCGCGGAGGAGGCGGCGAGGAGAGCAGTGCAGCGAAGCAGCGAGGGGAGCGACGCGGAGGCAGCAGCGAGGAGAGCGGCGCGGAGGCAGCGAGGAGAGATGCGGCCTGATTTGAGGAATACGATCCGGCGTCACCTGGAATGGGGCCACTGCCTCCAGCCTCGCCTACACTAGCGAACGTACCAGCGCCGCCAGCCTCGGCTCATCTCGGCTCTGCACGCGATGTTGAGATGCGTACGGAAGCGTCCGTTCCCCACCAGCACACTTTCTCATCGGAGGGCGGCGCTGAGGATCTCGAGGTAGGGGAGGCCACAATGGTCGGAATAACGGAAGCCAGGTGCTGAGGAGTTGCAGCCCGTATCGGAGGACCAAGTGGGGTGGAGTGTCGGCAACCACACCCGGCGTGGTTCTGCGCGGCGGCGGCGATGGGGGAGATGATTAGTGTGGAGAACTGGAGATGAGGGGAGATGGATAGGAACGAGAGGATAGAAGAGATTGGACGGCGGGACGGGGAGTCGATCGTGGTGGGTTAGTGGGGTCGTGGGGAGTGAAAGATTCTACCAAACGGATAAACTGACGACGTTAGACACGTGTCAGATATGCAGGACGTGCTCACGTACCCATGTGATCACCGAGATTCTTCCGTTATGACAGTTACTGCTCTCTTGATTGTCGCTTCCCAGTCTATTGCTAGCCTTCACTTGTACTGAGCGGGAACGCTGCTCGTGCTTCCAAACACATGAAAACCAAGTTATTCCAGAGTGTCCACCATAAATACCTATGCATGGCATTTCAAACCATTCCAAGTAAATTCTCATGTGCTACCTTTAAACCTTCAAAATGCTTCTCAATTTGTATCAATGTTTTATAGCTCATGAGAAAGTATGTGGTGTTTATCTTTCAATCTTGTCATTTACTCCGGACGGACTTTCACCAATGGATTAGTGGCACATCCGCTTATCCAATAATTTTGCAAAAAGAGCTGGCAACGGGGTTCCCAGCCCCAATTTATTAACTTTCATAAATTTACAAATAGACACTCCTCCATGGTATGTGATTGTTGGTCGGCACCCGAGGATTCGGTTAGCCATGGCTTGAGAAAGCAAAGGTGGGGAGGAGTGTCATCTAAATAAAACTAAAATAAAAAGGCA
Organism: Lolium rigidum; assembly: GCF_022539505.1. NCBI lineage: Eukaryota > Viridiplantae > Streptophyta > Magnoliopsida > Poales > Poaceae > Lolium > Lolium rigidum. The sequence continues at coordinate 259,443,295 of NC_061508.1, read as the reverse complement.
CTCGTTCATGGTATTAGATTGTTGGCAGGCACCCGAGGATTCGGTTAGCCATGGTTTGTGAAAGCAAGGTTGGAAGGAGTGCCACCCAAAAATAAAATTTCATGGGAGCCGCTCTTGAAAGTCTGGTTGATGAGGTAGTTAGAGTACCCATTACCATTCGTTGACAACAACAAACACCTCTCAAAATAATTTTACTCCTGTTTTACAAATGAAAAGCTCTAGCACATGTTAATCCCTGCTTCCCTCTCGCGAAGGGTCAATCTTTTACTTTTACATTGAGTCTCCATCCTTTCTTTGAGTACTTTCTTGAGAGCACAACTTGTCATTCTTAGTATAATATGCTTGTCCCAAAATGTGATTAATTGTGGTATAACTTTGATGCTTTTATCTTTGATAATCTTTACTTCCAGTCTTCTCATGAACCTCAAAGGTGCCCAAGCATTTATGTTTTGCTGTACAAATACGGGCAAGCGAGATACCACTTTATCATATCCTTTTATGAACATTGCAATCCTGCTCATAGACATGATTCATGATGCTTTTTATTAATTTGTTGGTACCTTTTCCATGATTGATATAGCTATTAGATGATTTTATTTGCTTGTATCTTATTATGAATTGCTTAAGTACTTGCCATATCATGAGAATATTTACATCATATGAGCAAATGTGTTCGTGAAAGTTCTTTTATCGCACTCAGTTGTTAACTGAATTGCTTGAGGACAAGCAATAAGCTAAGCTTGGGGGGAGTTGATACGTCCAAAACGTATCTATTTTCCCGAACACTTTTGCTATTATTTTGCCTCTAATTTGTGTATTTTGGATACAACTAACACGGACTAACGCTGTTTTCAGCAGAACTGCTCTGGTGTCTCGTTTTTGTGCAGAAATCCAACTTTCGGGAAAATCCTCGGAATTTATGCGGAAGGTCCTATTTTTCCGGAATATTGGCGGAGCCGAAGGGCAAGCCGGTGGGGGCCCGAGGGCCCCACACGCTAGGCCGGCGCGGCCCGGGAGGGGGCGCGCGGCCCTAGTGTGTGGCGGCCTCGGCTGGCCCCCGACGCCCTCCTTCGGACTACTTATTGCCTTCGACCTAAAAACGCACGGGGAGAAGTCGAAGTCGCCAGAAACCATCCAGTACGCCGCCACCATCGCGAAACTCCGTCTCGGGACCAGAAACTCCGTTCTGGCACCTCGCCGGGACGGGGAATTGGAGGATATCATCGCCGCCATCACCACCGACGCCTCTCCATCGACCAGCCATGTTTCCCCCATCCATGTGTGAGTAATTCCCCCGCTGTAGGCTGAAGGGGATGGTAGGGATTGGATGAGATTGGTCATGTAATAGTCATAAGATTGTTAGGGCATGGTGCCTAGTATCCGTAGATGTTACTTTTATGATATTGTTGCAACTTGTTATGCTTAATGCTTGTCACTAGGGCCCGAGTGCCATGATCTCAGATCTGAACATGTTATTGATTCATGAAGATATTCGTTGTTTATGATCTTACCCGCAAGTTGTATACACATGTTGCTCGTCCGGAACCCGAGGCCCCAAAGTGACGAAATTGGGACAACCGGAGGGGAAGGCGGTGATATGAGGATCACATGTGTTCACGGAGTGTTAATGCTTTGCTCCGGTACTCTATTAAAAGGAGTACCTTAATATCCGATAGATTCCCTAGAGGCCCGTGCTGCCACCGGCTGGTAGGACAAAAGATGTTGTGCAAGTTTCTCATTGCGAGCACGTACGACTATATATGGAACACATGCCTATTGATTGATTAGTACTTGGATACCGCTTTATTATTATCTCGCAAATGACTCGCTTTGATTGTTACATGAGTTTCTCTCATCCATGCAATGCCCGTTCATCCATCCCCTGTGCCTACGGTATTTTAATCCTGTTGTTTACTATAATCACTACCGCTGTCTTTGTTACTCGTCGCTCGTTGTTTCACTATCGCTATCGCTATAAAACCGTTACTATCGATAAACTCTTGCGAGCAAGTCTGTTTCCAGGTGCAGCTGAATTGACAACTCCGCTGTTAAGGCTTTCAAGTATTCTTTGTCTCCCCTTGTGTGGAATCAATAAATTGGGTTTTACTTCCCTCGAAGACTGTTGCGATCCCCTATACTTGTGGGTTATCACTATGCTCGAAAGTACTCTAGATGTTGAAGGAGGACGCGACAAAGAGCACCAGGCCAGCAACACTCTTCGTGAGAGAGGACTGCAGCGCTGAGACGATGGCCTGGTCCTGGGCAACCCAAGCTCGATAGAGGGGGTTCGGTGCAGCCACCCTCGTACCCTCAGCAGTGAACGCCGTGACCGAGCGCGGCAGGCAGGGGAAGCTCCCATCAACGTAGCCATCTAGGTGTCGGCTGCGGAGGAGCGGCAGTATCTGGGCGCGCTAGTACAAGTAATTGTCTTGTGTGAGGTGCCCGATGATGAGGTTCGCCAGCTGGTACATGCCCGGGACGGCAGCACCATCGTTGGGCGCTGGGATGTTGGAGACGGCGTGGGAGAACGGCATGGCCATGGCCTCGTGAGGCGCTGCGGTGAACGCGGCCATCAAGGGAATCGGCGGACCAGAGAGGTTGGTCGACGGGGCTGGCGGCGCTAGTGGCGAGGGCACAACGAATGTCACCACGGGAGCCGAGGGCACGAACGTGGGCGGCGGAGGCGGAAAGAACCCACCGGAGAACGCCGCCGATCCGAGGTGCAGCGGGCACAATGACACAACAGATGGTGCCATCTGGCTCGTGGCACCGGAGGCAAGCAGCAGCGCCAGGGATGGCAGGATGAAGGGGGTCGTCAAGGCGGGGGTGGTGGTGGCGGGTAGGGCAGCTGTGGAGGCTGAGTTGGTGGTGGTGGGCAAGTGATGCGTGCAGTTAACATACGTCCGTTGGGAACCCCAAGAGGAAGGTGTGATGCGTACAGTAGCAAGTTTTTCCTCAGTAAGAAACCAAGGTTTATCGAACCAGTAGGAGCCAAGAAGCACGTTGAAGGTTGATGGCGGCGAAGTGTAGTGCGGCGCAACACCGTGGATTCCGGCGCCAACGTGGAACCCGCACAACACAATCAAAGTACTTTGCCCCAACGTAACAGTGAGGTTGTCAATCTCACCGGCTTGCTGAAAACAAAGGATTAACCGTATAGTGTGGAAGATGATGTTTGTTTGCGAAGAACAGTAAAGACCAATTACAGTAGATTGTATTTTAGATGTAAAGAATGGACCGGGGTCCACATTTCACTAGTGGTGTCTCTCCCATAAGATAAATATCATGTTGGGTGAACAAATTACAGTTGGGCAATTGACAAATAAAGAAGGCATAACAATGCACATACATATATCATGATGAGTACTATGAGATTTAATCGTGGCATTACGACAAAGTACATAGACCGCTATCCAAGCATGCATCTATGCCTAAATAGTCCACTTTCGGGTTATCATCCGAACCCCTTCCGGTATTAAGTTGCAAGTAACGGACAATTGCATTAAGTATGGTGCGTAATGTAATCAACACAAATGTCCTTAGACAAAGCATCGATGTTTTATCCCTAGTGGCAACAAGACATCCACAACCTTAGAACTTTCCGTCACTCGTCCCGCATTCAATGGAGGCATGAACCCACTATCGAGCATAAATACTCCCTCTTGGAGTTACAAGTATCAACTTGGCCGAGCCTCTACTAGCAACGGAGAGCATGCAAGAACATAAACAACATATATGATAGATTGATAATCAACTTGACATAGTATTCAATATTCATCGGATCCCAACAAACACAACATGTAGCATTACAAATAGATGATCTTGATCATGATAGGCAGTTCACAAGATCTAACATGATAGCACAATGAGGAGAAGACAACCATCTAGCTACTGCTATGGACCCATAGTCCAGGGGTGAACTACTCACACATCGATCCGGAGGCGATCATGGCGATGAAGAGCCCTCCGGGAGATGATTCCCCTCTCCGGCGGGGTGCCGGAGGCGATCTCCTGAATCCCCCGAGATGGGATTGGCGGCGGCGTCTCTGGAAGGTTTTCCGTATCGTGGCTCTCGGTACAGAGGGTTTCGCGACGAAGGCTTTAAGTAGGCGGAAGGGCGGAGTCGGAGGAGTCACGGGGGCCCCACACGCTAGGGCCGCGTGGGCCCCCCTTAGGCCGCGCCGCCCTAGTGTGGCAGCGCCCCGTGGCCCCACTTCGTTTCTCCCTCGGTCTTCTGGAAGCTTCGTGGAAAAATAAGCCCCTGGGCGTTGATTTCGTCCAATTCCGAGAATATTTCCTTTGTAGGATTTCTGAATCCAAAAACAGCAGAAAACACCAACTGGCTCTTCGGCATCTCGTCAGTAGGTTAGTGCCGGAAAATGCATAATAATGACATATAATGTGTATAAAACATGTGAGTATCATCATAAAAGTAGCATGGAACATAAGAAATTATAGATACGTTTGAGACGTATCAAGCATCCCCAAGCTTAGTTCCTACTCGCCCTCGAGTAGGTAAACGATAACAACGATAATTTCTGAAGTGACATGCTATCATAATCTTGATCAATACTATTGTAAAGCACATGAGATGAATGCAGCGATTCAAAGCAATGATGAAGACAATGAGTAAACAACTGAATCATATACCAAAGACTTTTCATGAATAATACTTTCAAGACAAGCATCAATAAGACTTGCATAACAGTTAACTCATAAGCAATAAATTCTTAGTAAACATGTAAGAATCAATGCACACAGTTTACACAAGTGTTTGCTTCTAAGATAGAAAGAAGTAGGTAAACTGACTCAACAATGAAGTAGAAGAATGGCCCTTCGCAGAGGGAAGCATGGATTACTATTTTTGTGCTAGATCTTTTCATTTTGAAAACATAGAAACAATTTTGTCAACGGTAGTAATAAATCATATGTGTTATGTATAAGATATCCTATAAGTTGCAAGCCTCATGCATAAAATACTAATAGTGCTCGCACCTTGTCCCAATTAGCTTGGATTAACACGGATTATCATTGCATAGCATATGTTTCAACCAAGTGTCACAAAGGGGTACCTCTATGCCGCCTGTACAGAGGTGTAAGGAGAAAGTTCGCATTGGATTTCTCGCTTTTGATTATTCTCAACTTAGACATCCATACCGGGACAACATAGACAACAGATAATGGACTCCTCTTTAATGCATAAGCATTTAACAACAGATAATATTCTCATAAGAGATTGAGGATTTGCGTCCAAACTGAAACTTCCACCATGATTCATGGCTTTAGTTAGCGGCCCAATGTTCTTCTCTAACAATATGCATACTCAAACCATTTGATCATGAAAATTGCCCTTACTTCAGACAAGACGAACATGCATAGCAACTCACATGATATTCAACGAAGGTAAAAGTTGATGGCGTCCCCAGAAACATGGTTACCGCTCAACAAGCAACTTATTAAGAAATAAGATACATAAGAACATATTCTTCACCACAATAGTTTTTAAGGCTATTTTCCCATGAGCTATGTATTGTAAAGGCAAAGAATAGAAGTTTAAAGGTAGCACTCAAGTAATGTACTTTGGAATGGCAGAGAAATACCATGTGGTAGGTAGGTATGGTGGACACAAATGGCATAGTTTTTGGCTCAAGGATTTGGATGCACGAGAAGAATTCCTCTCAATACAAGGCTAGGCTAGCAAGGTTGTTTGAAGCAAACTCAAGTATAAAATGGTGCAACAAGACTCACATATGAACATATTGTAATTATTATAAGACTTTACATCGTCTCCTTGTTGTTCAAACACCTCAACCAGAAAATATCTAGACTTAGAGAGACCAATCATGCAAACTAAATTTTAACAAGCTCTATGTAGTTTTTCATTAATAGGTACAAAGTATATGATGCAAGAGCTTAAACATGATCTATATGAGCACAACAATTGCCAAGTATCATATTATTCAAGATATTATACCATTTACCACATGCGGCATTTTTCGTTTCCAACCATATATCAATGAAAGAAGCAGTTCAACCTTCGCAATGAACATTAAAAGTAGCACTAAGAACACATGTGTTCATATGCAACAGCGGAGCGTGTCTCTCTCCCATACAAAGAATGCTAGGATCCGATTTTATTCAAACAAAACAAAAATAAAAGCAAACAGACGCTCCAAGTAAAGTACATAAGATGTGACTGAATAAAAATATAGTTTCACTAGAGGTGACCTGATAAGTTGTCGATGAAGAAGGGGATGCCTTGGGCATCCCCAAGCTTAGATGGTTGAGTCTTCTTAAAATATGCAGGGATGAACCACGGGGGCATCCCCAAGCTTAGACTTTTCACTCTTCTTGATCATATTGTATCATCCTCCTCTCTTGACCCTTGAAAACTTCCTCCACACCAAACTCAAAACAAACTCATTAGAGGGTTAGTGCATAATTGAAAATTCATATATTCAGAGGTGACATAATCATTCTTAACACTTCTGGACATTGCACAAAGCTACCGAAAGTTAATGGAACAAAGAAATCCATCAAACATAGCAAAACAGGCAATGCGAAATAAAAGGCAGAATCTGTCAAAACAGAACAGTTCGTAAAGACGAATTTTTCAGGGGCACTCAACTTGCTCAGATGAAAATGCTCAAATTGAATGAAAGTTGCGTACATATCTGAGGATCACGCACGTAAATTGACAGATTTTTCTGAGTTACCTACAGAGAACCCTGCCCAAATTCGTGACAACAAGAAATCTGTTTCTGCGCAGTAATCCAAATCTAGTATTGACTTTACTATCAAAGACTTTACTTGGCACAACAATGCAATAAAATAAAGATAAGGAGAGGTTGCTACAGTAGTAACAACTTCCAAGACTCAAATATAAAATAAAATGCTGTAGTAAAATAATGGGTTGTCTCCCATAAGCGCTTTTCTTTAACGCCTTTCAGCTAGGCGCAGAAAGTGTGAATCAAGTAACATCAAGAGATGAAGCATCGACATCATAATTTGTTCTAATAATAGAATCATAAGGTAACTTCATTCTCTTTCTCGGGAAGTGTTCCATACCTTTCTTGAGAGGAAATTGATACTTAATATTACCTTCCTTCATATCAATAGTAGCACCAACAGTTCGAAGAAAAGGTCTTCCCAATATAATGGGACAAGATGCATTGCATTCAATATCCAAGACAACAAAATAAACGGGGACAAGGTTATTGTTAACCATAATACAAACATTATCAATCCTCCCCAAAGGTTTCTTTATAGCATTATCAGCAAGATTAACATCCAAATAACAATTTTTCAATGGTGGCAAGCCAAGCATATCATAGATTTTCTTAGGCATAACAGAAATACTTGCACCAAGATCACATAAAGCATACAATCAAAATCATTGACCCTCATCTTAATGATGGGCTCCCAACCATCTTCTAACTTCCTAGGAATAGAAGTTTCAAGTTTTAGTTTCTCTTCTCTAGCTTTTATGAGAGCATTTGTAATATGTTTTGTAAAGGCTAAATTTATAGCACTAGCATTGGGACTTTTAGCAAGTTTTTGTAAGAACTTTATAACTTCGGAGATGTGACAATCATCAAAATCTAAACCATTATGATCTACAGCAATGGGATCATTGTCCCCAATATTTTGAAAAATTTCAGCAGTTTTATCACAAACAGTTTCAGCTGTTTTAGCAGTTTCAGGCAGTTTTGCACGCTTTGCACTAGGAGTAGAAACATTGCCAACACCAATTATTTTACCATTAATAGTAGGAGGTTTAGCAACATGTGAATCATTATCATTACTAGTGGTGGTAATAGTCCAAACTTTAGCTACATTATTCTCTTTAGCAAGTTTTCCGTTTTCTTCTCTTTCCCACCTAGCATGCAATTCAGCCATCAATCTTATATTCTCATTAATTCTAACTTGGATGGCATTTGCTGTAGTAACAATCTTATTATCATTATCCTTATTAGGCATAACTTTCAATTTTAAAAGATCAACATCAGAGGCAAGTCTATCAACCTTAGAAGCAAGAATATCAATTTTATCAAGCTTTTCTTCAACAAATTTGTTAAAAGCAGTTTGTGTACTAATAAATTCTTTAAGCATGGCTTCAAGACCAGAGGGTACACTCCTATTATTATTGTAAGAATTCCCATAAGAATTACCATAACCATTACTATTAGCAGAAGGATATGGCCTATAGTTGTTACCAGAATTATTCCTATAAGCATTGTTGTTGAAATTATTATTTTTAATGAAGTTCACATCAACATGTTCTTCTTGGGCAACTAATGAAGCTAAAGGAACATTATTTGGATCAACATTAGATCTACCATTCACAAGCATAGACATAATAGCATCAATCTTATCACTCAAGGAAGAGGTTTCTTCGACAGAATTTACCTTCTTACCTTGTGGAGCTCTTTCCGTGTGCCATTCAGAGTAATTGATCATCATATCATCAAGAAGCTTTGTTGCCGCCCCCAAAGTGATGGACATAAAGGTTCCTCCAGCAGCTGAATCCAATAGGTTCCGCGAAGAAAAATTCAATCCTGCATAGAAGGTTTGGATGATCATCCAAGTAGTTAGTCCATGGGTTGGGAAATTCTTCACCAAAGATTTCATTCTCTCCCATGCTTGAGCAACATGTTCATTATCTAATTGCTTAAAATTCATTATGCTACTTCTCAAAGATATAATTTTAGCAGGAGGATAATATCTACCAATAAAAGCATCTTTACATTTAGTCCATGAATCAATACTATTCTTAGGCAAAGATAGCAACCAATGTTTAGCTCTTCCTCTTAAGGAGAAAGGAAACAATTTCAATTTTATAATATCACCATCTACATCCTTATACTTTTGCATTTCACAAAGTTCAACAAAATTATTAAGATGGGCAGCAGCATCATCAGAACTAACAACAGAAAATTGCTCTCCCATGACAAGATTTAGTAAAGCAGGTTTAATTTCAAAGAATTCTGCTGCAGTAGTAGGTGGAGCAATAGGTGTGCATAAGAAATCATTATTATTTGTGCTAGTGAAGTCACACAACTTAGTGTTTTCAGGAGTATTCATTTTAACAGTAGTAAATAAAGCAAACTAGATAAAGTAAATGCAAGTAACTATTTTTTTGTGTGTTTTTAATATGGAGAACGCAAACAAGATAGTAAAGTAAAGCTAGCAACTAATTTTTTTATGTTTTGTTTTAGTGCAGCAAACAAAGTAGTAAATAAAATAAAGCAAGACAAAAACAAAGTAAAGAGATTGGAAGTGGAGACTCCCCTTGAAGCGTGTCTTGATCTCCCCGGCAACGGCGCCAGAAAAAGTGCTTGATGCGTGCAGTTAACACACGTCCGTTGAGAACCCCAAGAGAAAGGTGTGATGCGTACAGTAGCAAGTTTTCCCTCAGTAAGAAACCAAGGTTTATCGAACCAGTAGGAGCCAAGAAGCACGCTGAAGGTTGATGGCGGCGAAGTGTAGTGCGGCGCAACACCAGGGATTCCAGCGCCAACGTGGAACTTGCACAACACAATCAAAGTACTTTGCCCCAACGTAACAGTGAGGTTGTCAATCTCACCGGCTTGCTGAAAACAAAGGATTAACCGTATAGTGTGGAAGATGATGTTTGTTTGCGAAGAACAGTAAAGAACAATTACAGTAGATTGTATTTCAGATGTAAAGAATGGACCGGGGTCCACAGTTCACTACTAGTGTCTCTCCCATAAGATAAATAACATGTTGGGTGAACAAATTACAGTTGGGCAATTGACAAATAAAGAAGGCATAACAATGCACATACATATATCATTATGAGTACTATGAGATTTAATCAAGGCATTACGACAAAGTACATAGACCGCTATCCAGCATGCATCTATGCCTAAATAGTCCACTTTCAGGTTATCATCCGAACCCCTTCCGGTATTAAGTTGCAAGCAACAGACAATTGCATTAAGTATGGTGCGTAATGTAATCAACACAAATATCCTTAGACAAAGCATCGATGTTTTATCCCTAGTGGCAACAGCACATCCACAACCTTAGAACTTTCCGTCACTCGTCCCGCATTCAATGGAGGCATGAACCCACTATCGAGCATAAATACTCCCTCTTGGAGTTACAAGTATCAACTTGGCCAGAGCCTCTACTAGCAACGGAGAGCATGCAAGAACATAAATAACATATATGATAGATTGATAATCAACTTGACATAGTATTCAATATTCATCGGATCCCAACAAACACAACATGTAGCATTACAAATAGATGATCTTGATCATGATAGGCAGCTCACAAGATCTAACATGATAGCACAATGAGGAGAAGACAACCATCTAGCTACTGCTATGGACCCATAGTCCAGGGGTGAACTACTCACACATCGATCCGGAGGCGATCATGGCGATGAAGAGCCCTCCGGGAGATGATTCCCTCTCCGGCAGGGTGCCGGAGGCGATCTCCTGAATCCCCCGAGATGGGATTGGCGGCGGCGGCGTCTCTGGAAGGTTTTCCGTATCGTGGCTCTCGGTACAGAGGGTTTCGCGACGAAGGCTTTAAGTAGGCGGAATGGCGGAGTCGGAGGAGTCACGGGGGCCCCACACGCTAGGGCCGCGCGGCCCCCCTTAGGCCACGCCGCCCTAGTGTGGCGGCGCCCCGTGGCCCCACTTTGTTTCTCCCTCGGTCTTCTGGAAGCTTCGTGGAAAAATAAGCCCCTGGGCGTTGATTTCATCCAATTCCGAGAATATTTCCTTTGTAGGATTTCTGAAACCAAAAACAGCAGAAAACAACAACTGGCTCTTCGGCATCTCGTCAATAGGTTAGTGCCGGAAAATGCATAATAATGACATATAATGTGTATAAAACATGTGAGTATCATCATAAAAATAGCATGAAACATAAGAAATTATAGATACGTTTGAGACGTATCAGCAAGGTACAGGAGGAGGCCAAGGCGGCACCCGGTGCAGTCATGGCGGCGGCCGAAAGGAGTAACAACAGCGGCCAGAGATGGGGGCGGCGTCGGCCAGGGGTGTGGTGGGGCGGCGGCTAGGGTAGGAAAGTTTAACCTAATCTGATACCATGTTAAACGAGAGGCACGTACATGATGGTTTAGGTGGAACTAGCTCAACGTTGTGGGGCGTGGCCCATCTCATTATATAACGGTACCAATAGGTACGTACATGTTACATGTTACGTATACATATACATAAAATATATACAGTCTAACACTCGGCCTTTAGCTACCTGGGTCTCTTTACAATCTCCACAAAGAAGTCACCAAGCCAACAACCATCAAACTACTACCTCCATCTCAAGGTTTAACGCTTATTTTTTTTGGAGAAGTAAAAGCAAATAAAGTTTGACCAAAATTTTAGAATAATCTATCAATGAATATGATATTTTGTAGATAGCACATGAAAATATATCTATCTAATAATATTAATTTTGTATTTGACATATTAATGATTTTTTATAAAAATTTAGTCCAACTTAACATAGTTTGACTTTATGAAAAAATATAGGCCTTAAGTCTTGGGATGAAGGTAGTATATAGGAAGTGGTTCCCTCCAAGATTGATAAGCTCTTGGACTCACGCTAGAATCAGTTAAGTTAATGTATATAACCTTTGCAATAAAAGCAAAGTAAGAACATAAATGCTCTCCCTTTTCCGTGATCTCACCAAAGCAACAAATGCTATGGAAATATGATAGATGAAAGAAACAATGAAGGAGGTCAACACAAGACTCCGCAATCTGGATATAAAAGTTTCCCTTAATAGAGAAGGTAGATTTAGGCATTATGGTAGGTGAAAGCTTACATCCACTTGATGTCATCCTCACACAAGAGACAACTCCGGTTATTTGCGTGATGTCTGATGCAATGTTTGATAGTTTATTTATTGCTAAAAATGAGGCTATATTGTATAAACTTGCAAAAGAATGGTAGCTATAATTTTTGATATACCAATTTGGAGACATAATATAATTTTGGAACACAAAATATGACCTCTAATCATAGATGCTTACACAAGTGTTCTGACATGACACTTTGGTGTCTCATTAAATGCAGAATATTCTTTAATGGGAGGCGACGTTCCCGTCGACATCGTGACGCCTGTGGTGACTTCGTCAATCTCAAGACCAGTCGGATGAAGTTTCTTGGACGCAGTCTCTCGAAGGTGCTCATAGGGGTAGCGTGTGCGTGCGTACACTCATAGAGGTAAGTGTATGTGCATATATTTGAGCGTTTACGTCTATACCGTGTTTTGCAAAAAAAAAGTCAGGTTAGCATTGTGCGTGCAAGATTGCGCCTACCAATTGGTGTGTTTTCATGTTTTATTGGTGTGTGTCTTTGTTTGTGCTCTCATGCTCTCACGTGAGGAGGAAGAAAAATCAACACATGTAGAGACTCCGAAGTAGGCTCAAGAGTCCACATAGGAGGAAAAACCAGTTTTAGAATAAAATGCGAAAGACGAGACTCTAACTCGACACCCTGAGCTCTGAGATTTTGCTAGGCCCGGGTTTAAGTATGTGGAAATGTTTTATAGTTTCAGTTTTGGTTAATAAAATAGGTGTTTTCTAATCTAACCGCTTCCGTTTTGGAAAGATTTTGTCACTTTTTTCACAAGCGTTTGCCTTTAAGGTTTAATTGCTGCAATGGATCTTGACATGATTTTGTTACATCATGTTCCACACTAGTGAAACACAATTGTTAGGTTGGTATGGGTGGATGCTCGCCTTTCTTGATCCAAAAGCCCTAATTATTTAAACAAATTCTTCTCAGTAAAGCATGCAAGCGGCAAGCTGGCAACAAGGACGTGAGAACTTTCTATTGGTACGTGTCCTTGCTTTTGCATTGTCCAATTTTGCAATCTGAATTGGAAGGGCCAAATGTGGAAGTTTGTTTCGTCGAAGTGGACTTGTATCTTACAACTCCGACTCTTCTGCGAGAGGCCTTTGCTAGCGATGTTCATGTAAAGGAAGGAAGAACAATGCGCATGAAACAAGTAGTGGAAATTGGCTCTTTGGTTTCTCGGTGATTTGCATGAACATAGGAAGCTCCGATGAGGATATAGATAAATTCGTGTCAACTATAATTTAGAACGGAGTAATTCGCAATCACCTGAGAAAAGTAATCCTACTCGTTTTTATTTTATTTTGAGAAACACTGTAGTTATTATTTTTGCAAAAGAAATGGAAACTGCACACATGGACCGTCGAGATGTCAGAAAAGGCCCAGAACGGGGGGTTACTGTACTGCACTGACATTACATGGTCTCAAAATAATTACAGGACACCGACCCCCATCCAGTCGGCTCGGCGCACACGGTGTCCGCGCTTCTGGAACAGCCCACCCAAGAAGCTTCACCAAAGAAATGGCCACGCGGCCACTCTCCTTCTCCACTCTCATCAGAACCCCATTCTCCCCACCTCCCCTCCTCCGCCGCCCCCAAACCCTAACCCGCGCGCTCGCTTCCTCCCCCTCCCCGCAGGCGCAGGCCATGGCGTCGTCTCCGGCCCCCAAGAAGGCAAGCAAGCGAGCAAACCACCCTATCCCTTCTCCCCGGCCCACGGCGTGGCGCGCGGGGCGTTTCGTCGTCTACTAACCCGCGGTCGTCTGACGCTGGCAGGTCCTGGTGCCGATCGCGAACGGGACGGAGCCCATGGAGGCGGCCGTCATCGTCGACGTGCTGCGCCGCGCGGGGGCCCAGGTCTCCGTCGCCTCCGTCGAGCCCGCGGCTGCGCAGGTCGACGCGGCCTGGGGCGTCAACCTCGTCGCCGACGCCCTCCTCGACGACCTCGCCGAGGCCGATTTCGACCTCATCTCGCTCCCCGTGAGTTAACTCTTGGGCTTGTTGTTCTGTGAATGCAAGAAACTGTGGTTGGTGATTGCGGAGCAACAATTTATCTGCTAAATTGATACCTTACATTGGACAGAACACGATAAAATTAAGTTGCTCTCCACCGCAGCAAAACTGGATACTGTAAAATTGATGTCTGCTGGTGAATGGTGACAAAACAGTAAATGTTGTGTCACGATGAAACAACCCTATGCTTATCTCCAGTACAAATTGCGTCTGTGGCCTTTCTGAATCCAAATTCAGCCTAGGGATCATCGGATGAGCTAGAGCCTCGACTACAAATTGCCAGTCTTCGGATTTAGGAGGATAAGTGTCGCTATTTCAGAGCTCCTGCCTATCTGGTTCTGGAGTTGTTGCCATGGTTCTTCATCCTCTGGTTATTGCGCATGGAGAGATAATCATGGCGTTCTCATTTTTTCACGACTTCTGTCTCTGGATTGATGTCATTGAATCGATTATATCATTTGTTTGTGTATGCAATTCTTCCACCTCTCAACTTAAAACAAATCTCCGTTGTTGGGATTTATTTTATAGCATGGCGATCATGCATTCTGGGAACATCGGATACTCTCGGTTGTCGTGATTTAGTTGATAGTACGGTCATCCTGCATGCTATGAACATAGGAAGATCCTACGAGGATACGGATACAGAATTACAGATGTTACATATAGGATGAGCGATACATCAGGAACTAGCAATTACTTTCACATATTGTATGTTCTAGAGTTGATTTATCTTTTTTTTGCTAGGGTATCATGTGTTTCTGTCTATAAAAAACTTTTGAGATACACGAACTTTGTCTACTTCATTCTGATTTATTTCTAATTTATATTTGATGTCTTCCTTTCAGGGAGGGATGCCTGGGGCTTCCAACTTCAGAGACAGCAAAGTTTTGGAGAACATGGTTAAGAAACATGTAGAGAAGGGCAAGCTTTACGCTGCAGTATGTGCTGCACCAGCTGTGGCGCTAGGAGCTTGGGGTTTGCTCAATGGATTAAAGGTTATACTGCCACCTATTATTCGTTTATTGTATGCCTTGTATTACCGCCTTTCATTTGGGTGAAGCTCATTTCAGTGTTTTGTGATAGGCAACTTGTCATCCTTCATTTATGGACAAACTTCCTTCAGAGGCGAAAGCTGTAGAATCAAGGGTGCAGATTGATGGGAAGTGTGTGACTAGCCGTGGGCCAGGAACAACCATGGAATATTCTGTGGTTTTGGTTGAACAACTTTGTGGCAAAGAAAAGGCTGATGAAGTTGCTGGGCCAATGGTATGATTTGTTTTTCAGCATTTTATACACCCATTCTCTTAGATGTCCATTGCAGAATGTTTTGTACAAAAAATTATTCACGGTGCTTTCTGGCAGTTTAACAGTGTCATGTTGCTTCTTGATGGTGAAATATTCAGGGTATTTGGTTCCCGAGATGCCTAAGCCCTGGCAGTCCTGCAGTTTTTGTAGTATGTAGGGATGAAAAATGTTTTGAAGAATCGATAAATAAAGAATCACCTATTGTTATGTTCACATAATTAATTCACACTGCATATTCGTACTAAATTGCAAATACTTGGTCTCCTTTGAAATAATTAATTACCTAAGTATGTTTGTATTAGTTGGTTTTATAGGATGATGAAATTTCTCTCTTCGTAATTCTAGTTGCATATTAAAATTCGGTAAATCCTGTTGACAATGATGGCCATTTTGTGCACATGAGCAGTTGTTGTGTCTTTAAATTCACATCCTTGCTTAAACTTGTTACAGTGGGATGGAGAATGTTATGTATGAGCTTTAGTTTGAATTCTGTATGTACATCTGAGCCCTTGTTTTCAGTGTGAAAAGTTCCTCTGTGTCCAGTTGGAAATGATTATGGGATGCATAAGTTCGACCGATTAGTATCCTTGCAGTAGGTTCTTTCTGTTGTCTCCTGCAACATTGTCTTCAGTGAACTAAGTGATTCTTTATTTCTAGGTTATGCGTCCCCAGCATGGTGTGGAGTTCTCAATGAAGGAACTGAATTCATCTAGTTGGAATGTTGGTGAAAATCCTCAGGTATGCGATGAAACCTAATTGTTTCATGTAGCATCCATTTGGTTTATTTTCATATCATAGCGTGCTATTAGAATGTGACCCTTAGTAAAACATTAAAAAAGTTTGGCATGATTTTTCTTGATGAAGGATTTATTCTTTCGAGGACCACACATGATAACAGGGCAAATAAGCACATGTTCTTAATACCAAGGTACGATGAGGTAGTACAAATCGTAACTAGGCAAACGAAGTTCCTTAACCTAAAAGGTAGGATTGACCAGTACACATTTAACTGTGCAAACCATGGTTCATGGTGCATACATTTTTTGTGAACATGGTAGATAATTCATTGTGTGCTTAGTAAAGCTAGATCACTGAGCTTTAATAGATTGAAGACGACGGCACTGAGTTCAATAGCTCACCTTTTCTGTCTGAGATTATCTCTTTCAGAAATATACCTTTCTAGCTTGATTTGCACATGTGAAGGGAGGGATGGAAATTTTAACCGTCAGTATAGTACCCACTACCCAAACACCATTTACTGGATGACTTGGATTAAATCACAGAACCTACTAGCAAGCAACTGAAATGATGTTCTATTCATCAAATTTGAATCATTGAGTAGTATCTAAGCTGTATGTGCTTATTTGGTTACATTTACTCTTGTTACATGTGATTCTTCATCACACTAGATGCTTAGTTTGAACTATATGTTGCTCCATTAACAGTTCAAGATCTTGCTCTCCTGCTGCAGATTCTTGTACCAATTGCTAATGGTACAGAGGAGATGGAGGCAATTATGATTATTGACATTCTTCGAAGGGCGAAAGCAAATGTTGTTGTTGCATCTTTAGAAGGCACCTTGGAGATTGTTGCATCCAGGAATGTGAAGATGGTTGCTGATGTGCTATTGGGTGATGCCCTTAAGCAGCAGTATGATCTCATTTTGTTACCTGTAAGTTCTCTATACATCACTTTTGAGCTATTGGGAACATTCAGCCTTTTTATCTTATGACGTCCCATCTGTTGATAGGGTGGCCTTGGTGGTGCCCAAGCATATGCCAAATCAGATGAACTGATTGGTTTTATCAAGAAGCAAGCTGAGGCCAACAAACTGTATGGAGCCATATGTGCCTCCCCAGCAATTGCCCTTGAACCACATGGCCTGCTGAAGGTATAGTAGGAGATAAACATTGAGTCTTCTCTTTGATCCTAGTGAAACGTAGATAGTGAAACAGTTCTGTAACTTGCACATTCTTCTTTTTTTGCATCAGGGGAAGAAGGCTACATCTTATCCTGCGATGTGGAACAAACTTGCGGACCAAAGTGAATGCAAGAACAGAGTTGTTGTTGATGGCAACCTGATCACTAGCCAAGGTCCAGGCACTTCCATGGAGTTCTCGCTTGCCGTTGTGGAGAAGCTCTTTGGAAGGGAAAGAGCCCTTGAGCTGGCCAAAACCATGGTTTTCGTATGAGTTCTGTTGCTGCTGGAAAGTTCCAGGTCAGTCTAGAGCGACACTTTGTGAATATGAGGCTTGCTGTGTAGCTGGTTTGGAATGTACTATGTAGTCCTTTTTCTCTTATGACAATAACTACTTGTAATGGAATAAAGAATTATGAATGTGATGTAGCGTGAATGCCTCACTTCCTAAAAATATATTTATAATGCTACGTTTTTTTTTTTTTTGAAATGGGGGAAAATGATGCACATAGCCCTTTATTAAACAAAGTTCTCGTTACCAAATTATTACAAACTCAGGGATCACATAAAGCGTCTACATGGATCTAACGAAATAAAAGATACATGATACATCTTGCATTTTGGATTTTATTAGTACCATTTGGATCCAATAGATAGCCTTGTGAATAACCTATAAAAGGTGCTCTATTAAAAACCACCTCATTTCGACCATTCCAAATTAAAGCACGCACGCATGTGCGTATCCTAAGACTTCTTTTTTTATCAATTCCATGTAACTAATTACCAAACATACTTGTAGGTGAAATATATTGAAAGTAAAGTGGGCTGCTCTCCAAATCAACTTGGTAAAGGCGCATTTAATAAAAAGATGTTCTACTGATTCTTCAGAGTTAGACCTTGTCTAATTTCTTCTTGCATGGTTATTTAGTGAGCATTTTATTTGTTTTTTTTTGAAACAAGGCAAAAGTTTTGCCTTTCATTGATATAGGAGAAAAGAGTTGGCCCGTTTATGAGGAAAACTGGCCGAAAAACCGTTACAACACGACACCACATGCTAGCCCCGAGGCTGAGCTCCACACGGGCCGATGACCAGCCAGGCCGACACAACACCTCAACGCAACAGGCGGAGGCGAATAGCATTTTATTTGTTTTAGAACCACATAAGAGCATCTCCAACGGGCGCTGTAAAATCTGGCGCTATAAACGCGCGATTCGGCGCGATGTATACCGCTAGCGCGCGTGTTAGCGAATTTGCCCGCGGCAGAGGCGCTATTTTGCAGCCCGCGTTGTTGTGCGAAAAACGTACCTCCGGCAGAGGCTCTATTTTGCAGCGCGCGCGGCATAAAGTGCTAAATCCGACCGTTTTTTGAAAATTTAAATCGAACGAACTATGAAAATTTGATCGAAAATACGAATATATTATAAAAGTTCTACGATACAATGCGACATATAGAACTGGAACTACTCGTCCGAGTCCCAATCGAAGTCCGAGCTGCTCGGAGTCGTCTCCGACACCGGCGTCGTCGTCCACTCGAAGGAGGAGGAGGAGGAGAGGACGATGGTCGACGGCCCTGCGCCGTTCTTCTTTTCCTCCTCCTTCCTCGCCGCCTTCGCGACCCTCGCCGCCTTCCTCGCCGCGGACTCGGCGCGGCGCTTCTCGCGCGAAGCTTTTTTCTTCGCCTTCTCCGCCGCCTTCTCCTCCTCCTTCTTCTCTTTCTCCGCGTAGAAGGCCGCCGTGGCAGCGACGTCCTCGGGGAAGCGGCGCGCCCATTCAACGCGGAGCGCCTCGTCGCGCTCGGCGATGAGCAGGCGCTGCTCCAGCTCCCGCTGTCGGTGCTGCTGCTCCCGGGTGATCATCGGCGGCGGCGGCGCGAGCATCTCCGCCTGCTCCCGCGTGAACACGTCGTGGAAGTTCATCTGGCGGCGGGAGCGGCCCAGCCGCCACGCGACGGCGTCGTAGGCCCGCGCCGCCTCGTGCGCCATGTCGAAGGTGCCGAGGCGGATCCGCTCCTCGCCGGAATGGATCTCCGCGTCGAATCGGCCGCTCGGCCGCGCTCGAACGCCGTGGTAGCCGGAAGGTGGGCGGCGGCGTGGAGGCATCTTCGCGTGGAGGCGAAACGGCCGGAGGCGGAGCGGCGGAGCGGCGCGGGAGGGAGAGAGGCGGGGAGAGGCGAAGACGCGTGGAGGCGGAATGGCAGTTGGCCGCTTCGCGCGTGTCGTGTTTATAGCGCGCGCGGCAGCGCACGCGGCAGATTTCCCGCGCGGGATAGCGCGAAAGAGCGCGGGCGGCAAAAAATTTAGCGCGCGCGCCGTTTTCCCGCCTCCGCTGGAGCAGCGCGGCAGCGCCCGCGCGCGGCAAACCGGCGGTTTTTTTGCCGCGCGGGGCTTTTAGCGCGCCTGTTGGAGATGCTCTAATCTTAAGTGACACTTTAACCATCATATGTATTTTCTTTGAAACCTAGCACGGTCATCCATGAAGTTAACATATAAAGATTTCACGGAGAAAATTCCTGAAGCCGTGAGATGCCAAGTGAATCTCTCTGGCTCATTAACTTACCGTCATGAGACGCTCAAGGATATGTACCTTCGCCATCCATTTATCATGGCACTGTATTCATAACTTCAGCGACTGCCACATTTTTCTGACTTTCTATGTTAAATATAGATGGATATTGGACAGCTAATGGTCGTCATCCTAGCCAAGAATCCTCCTAAACTCTAACGTTCTGTACATCACCGATGACAAATGAACTATACTGAAAGAACTCATCATTAGTAAGAAAAACCTCATCAGTGGCGCACCAAAAAATGATTCTGTGGCGCATGCGTGGTGCGCCACAGAATTCTCGCCACAATAATAAGCTTTCTGTGGCGCACTTGCCCATGCCACAGAAAGTCTTATTTCTGCGCACCGGCGGTGGTGCGCCACAGAAACTTATTTCTGTGGCGCACCGGTGGTGGTGCGCCACAGATTTTTTTTTTGAAATTCAAAAAAATGGCGGCCAGATCTAGATCTAGATCTAGATCTGGGGCCGCCGAAATTTTTAAATTTCGCTGGAAGGTAGCCGGAGGTGGGGTTGGGTGGGTGGGTGGGTGAAGGAGGAGGACGGCCGGAGGAGGAGGAGGAGGAGGAGGAGGAGGAGGAGGAGGAGGAGGTGGTGGTGGTGGTGGTGGAGGAGGTGATGGAGGTGGTGATGGAGGTGGTGGTGGAGGTGGTGGTGGTGGAGGTGGTGGTGGTGGAGGAGGTGGTGGAGGAAGAGGAGGTGGTGGAGGAGGTGGTGGAGGAAGAGGAGGTGGTGGTGGAGGATGAGGTGGTCGCCGGAGGAGGAGGAGAAGGTGATCGTCACCGGAGTAGGTCGCCGGAGTAGGAGGAGGAGGCCGGCCGGAGGAGGAGGTCGCCGGAGTGGGAGGCCGGCCCCGGAGGTGCTGGTGGTGGTGGAGGAGGAGGAGGTCGGCCGGAGGAGGAGGAGGAGGAGGTGGTGGTGGTGGTGGTGGTGGTGGTGGTGGTGGTGGAGGAGAAGTTGATGAGAAGTTTGCATCCAAAGAGGAGAAGTGAGGAGAAGTGGAGGAGTAGTGAGGAGAAGTGGAGGAAAAGTGGAGGAGGGCGGCAGAAAATTCAAATTTTGGACGTTAATTCTGTGGCGCATGGGCACTAGGTGCGTCACAGATTTTTTTTTTCTTTTGTTGTATTTTGCAGCAAAAAAACTTTAACTGGCCGTAACTTTTTAATCTTTTTGAATTTGGCGATTCTAAAAATTGTCCAACCAGGCAAGTCCCGATGAATTCGGATGTAGAATTTTCGTGGGATCATTTTAATATATTATGCGTCTTTTTTCGAGTTCGTATGCAACCAGAAATCCAGTTTGATGATTTTCCCACACAATTTTGCAAAAAAAGTCGAAATTTATGTTTGTTAATTTTCAGTGGTAAAAGATGACATAATACATGAGCATCTTGATGGAATTTATTTTTTGTAATTTCTATCTATTTTTTTTCATTTTTTACAGAGGTAAAAATGGTGATCCACGGGGGACGGGGGGAGGGGGTGGAGTTGCGTGGGGAGCCAAAAAACTTCAGTGGGGCATGGAACTCATGTGCGCCACAGAAATGTGTAGTTTCTGTGGCGCACCATCTCACGTGTGCCACAGAAAGTCTTAATTCAGTGGCACCAGGACCAGTGTGCCACAGAATGTCTTATTTCTGTGGCGCACGTGGTCCTGTGCGCCACAGAAGTAGTGAAACCAATGATTGGGGCTGGCCCCACCAAGTTTCTGTGGCGCATGGATTGTTGGTGCGCCACAAAATTAAGCTATTTCTGTGGCGCACCGTATCTGGTGCGCCACAAAACAAATTTCTGTGGCGTATGCTTTTCCTACTAGTGCATGCTTCACATTCATTAATCTCTTATGAAAGGAAGAATCACTAGGCTTAGCTTAAACTTGGACAAAGTTTTGGTATGAAGATATTTATTTTGCAACAGGTGTTGGCGCCACACCCCTTATTCGTTAAGTATTTTAAATAGCCACTTACTAAATAAACACTTATTCTTAATATCAAGAAACTTGATCCCCGGTCCATGTTCATCTTTTGAACGACAAATAATATTTCATTTAGTTAATCGATATTTTCTTTTTGTCTGATCACTTTGCCAAAAGAAACATGATCTATGACATTCCAATCTTTTCCTCACAGCTTTGGGTATAAAAAAGAAAGATAATAAAAATATCGGCAAACTAGTAAGAACCGAATTAATCAGAACTAATCGATCTCTATATGAGAGCGGCTCTCCTGTCCAGCAACCCAATTTACGGTCAAATCGGTCTTGTACTGGTTTCCACTCCTTATTCAACAAACGGTCTGTAGTGAATAGGAATCCCCAAATTTGTCGTCAACAAAGCCTTGGAAAATAACTTTTGGGTCTCCAAAGTCAACACTCAAGAGGGACTACCCGTTGAGCATATTGTGCAATTTGCCAAATTTTGGGAGATGTTACGTGGGGTTCATTTGAACCCAAGTTTGCCGGATTCTATTTCTTGGAGGCTCACCAACAATGGATCATACTCCTCCAAAACGGCCTACAACATGTAATTATTGGGTTAAACGAAATCTTCTTTTCCCTCCATGGTTTGGAAGCCTTGAGCACCACCGAAATGCAAGTTCTACGTTTGGTTGATCACTCAAAATAGAGTGTGGACGGATAGGCTCCAAAAAAGAGAATGGCCAAATTGTGGTATGTGCAAGCTATGTAATCAAGTGCAAGAAACCGCCTCCCACCTTCTTTTCAAATGCCGTTTCACCATCCGAATACGGTCCAAAATTAAGTCTTGGCTTGGGTTAGACGAGGTGGACATTTTGGATTGGAAAATAATGCGCTCCATCAACAAGTGGTGGATGGACGGAGTGCACAAGCATGTACAATCGAAGAAGGCCATGGCATTGCTTGATATGTTGATCTCATGGGAAATTTGGAAGGAAAAAAATGCACGCGTATTCCAAAATGAAGCTTGTACCTCAAACATGCTAGTTAACAAAATTAAGGAAGAGGTGGCCACATCGAGTCTCGCTGGGGCTAAGGCTTTGAGTAATGTCATGCCGCGAGAGTAGGCTAGGTTCATTTGTGCTTGACATTTAGTCAAATTTGTGTGGTTTGTAAAACTTCTAATAATGAAAATGACAATTTTTTTTGCCTCGTTAAAAAAAGAATTCCCAAATATTTAAATGGCATGGAGCCCACCTCACAGTCAAAGATATGCCTATAATCATTCTGTGTGTCTCCTTTGCGTTACCAAAGCAATATATTTCACTCTTGTGAAAATTGATGTTTAGCCTCCATAATTGTTCAAAGATGCACAATATCAATTTCATATTAACAGCCTTTTGCCACATCATGTTCCAAAAACAAGAATGTATCATTAGCATATTGAGGAATATAATAGCCCCCTCAACTAGATGCGGAATCAGCCCAACAACTGTTTATTAGCCTACGTTACACTCCCAGGAGTTATGAACTGTTGTGGTTGCTGGCATTCGGTAATAAGCACGCAAGACAAGAATTTTTCTCTAACAAACAGGGGCACATTAACCCTAAACTGAAGCAGAGTTATTTGGGAGTGTAACTTCTCTTTCAGTTCAAGTTTGTCTGGGCTGTAGATGTGTTTTCATAGAAAGAACAAGGACATTCTTGTCGTATCAGGAAGCAAAATGAAGAGGATCGCAATAAGAATCATATTTATACTGATAATTTTCCAGTTATTTACATCAATGCCCACACGCCCTACACCAACTGATCATTAAACTGCAGAGAGCGTGAGCTTACAACAAATAAAAGAATAGATGAAATTATATGTACATCAGCCTAACAGCACAGCAGTTTGACATGGCAAAGTGCATAAAGCTCTCAGCGCCGAAAAGCTAATCCCGCAGGCTGCAACATGATCGGCCACCCTTTCTCTCCATCTTCCCCGCACATCTTCCGGAATCCCATGTGAGTCACAAAATGGGCCTTTTCCTCAGCAATATTTACACGCTGTGCCGTCCACAAGGTACTAGGTAGTGCCTTCCACATCGCAAAGGGAAGCTTTTCCTCTGGCCTACACCATGCTTTCCTTTTGCCTCCTGCAATGGCAAAAAGATGAGATGAGGACCCCTTGTGACCAAGTGTTTCAGATTGCCCTCCCATGAATGGTGTATGTATGTGTCATGTATATGTGGTCTAATACTAGTATATACATATTTTTGATATGTTTTGTTATGTGGTAGCCCATAGGGAGGAAAAGGAAGGGGCATGTGAAATGCAAATAAAAGTGACTTTCCCTCTTGCATGGCTGGGCCATTAGGGATATAAAGCTCCCACATGACAAACAAAAGAAGGGTGTCACCTATGATAAGATGGCAAGGGGGCCATTTCATACCTTCAGACGGTGCATCATCTGCCCCCTTTGGTCTTGGGGGCTTTGTGTCCACAAAAGTCAAGGCCATTTGCTTTGCATTGTTGAGCTTGCATGCATATGGCCACACCGTTGGGTGATTTTGTCACCCTAGTAAGAAAGCCTGCGAGGTAACAAGGATGGCCAGAGCTGTGAAGAGGAACATGCTGGTGAAGTCTTTCCTGACATCCTGCATCACAAAAGGTGTAACCTTGTTAGTTCATAAAAATAGTGAACATGGTGAAACATGCTTCCCAATCTTATAAAACCCTACTTCTCCAAACTAAGCAAAAATTAAGACTAATGCCCCGGTCTTTCTGCTAAACGCAATCATGTTCATCTCTTCTTTCGGTGATCTACGTGATTAATTATGACCCAGTTTCCCTCCACTAACAACATATACATTTCGGTGGAGAAGAATCGCATCTGCACCTAACGCCGATTGTTCAATCATGAAAGTTTGCCCCCTCAGGATACTAAGCCGTGCGATAAGCGTGTGCCCAAAAGGAACACTTTGTAATTATTCTCTATTCTTGTACGCGCGAATGCACAAGGAATATTTGGATATTTCCTCTCCTTGGTGAGGATCATAGCACTAAAAAAGATCAGAAATTGGACTTGTGAAGGTTCCTCCAAGACTGCATGCAATGTGAACTCAACCGTCAACCCGTGTGCATGCAAAGGCTAATTATTCTTTCTTCGTGGCACTAGTGCAAGATATGATCCCTTCGGAGGTCATGCTTTCTTTGTGCTTTTGTCTTCCTTTCTCAATGAAGTGATTTGGTGACTTGCATCCGAGTAGCACTTTAAGTGCAAACAAGGAAAAGAATAACTGTGCAATTCAGCTAGGTTACTGGAAAACTGCCGCCTAGGACACTAGCTGCGTGCGCGTGTACGCTCTATTCATGCAGATGAAAGTAATCTAGAAGTGTTTGATAAGCATCATGCATATGTACATGGACCACACTAACCACTTTGGTTTAGATAAGAGACTTTGATATAGTACGTAGTAGGACGTTCTACTAAAGTCCAGCTTGGACCAACAGTGATCCACATGTGCATTGCACCTTGACTGACGTTGCTGTGGGGAACACAGATCTTCAAAGGAAAAGCATATATCACTGTATGACTATAGTCTATCTGTGACTGACCGACTGAAAAAGATGTGATCCTGATAGATATGCTGTACTACCAGGTTTCTGACAGTCTAGCTAGTTCCATGACAAAATAACGATTGTATTATTAGTAAATATATTCTGATTAAAGCTAACCTATACTCACAAACATGTTCTGTAACTGTTAGATAATTCTTGTTGTGGTTTTAGTTGAAGAAACGGTAGTATTTTGGAGAATGAAGGATCAAACAGAAAAGGATGGAGTGAAATGGATGAGTACTGACCCTGGTGGAAGGCGGTGCGGAGGAGGCGGCGAGGGAGAGAGCCGTCGCCGACGTGGTCTGCTGCTGCATGAGGCCGACGTTGTATACCATCCTGCCGTCGGGCTGGTAGAGTCCGTAGTTCCTCTCGGATGTCGGCCCGGGCTTCATGTTCTCGTTGAAGAGCGCGAAGAGGTAGACCTCGATCCGCTGGCGGGGCCGGAGCGGCGTGCCCTCGTTGCCGACCTGCCGCACCAGCAGGTTGCGGTTGTAGGCGCGGGCGTTCTCGACGGTGGCGCCCACCTCGTCGGCGTCGCCCTTGGACGGCCACCCCGTCTCCGAGACGTACACCGGGATGCCGCCGTAGCCGAGGCGCGCCGCCGCGAAGCTCACGGCGTCCACCTGCGCGTACAGCATGCTGGTGTACTGCAGGTGCGTGTAGGGGTCCACCGCGCCGACGTGGTACGGGTCCGACAGCGCGTAGGACAGGGACACGCTGTAAACACGTGGAATCCACGTCAGTTCAGTAAAGTCGTAGCAGTCTACATACGCTGACGTGGCGGAAAGTAAATTGTTACGTACTTTGCGGGGTCGCCCTTGTAGGCGAAGTAGGGGTAAGCGTTGATCCAGAACGGGGCGTTGGTCTCGGCGAGGAAGCGGAGGAAGGGGAGCATGAGCGCGGCGCACTCCGGCGTGAAGGCGCCCTGCGACGGCGGGTAGGAGTTTGCGAGCACGCCGAGGGAGCTGGCGGTGGAGACGTGCACGTAGCCGTCCATGCCCAGCTGCGCCAGCGCGGCGTGCAGGTTGCGCATGGCCGGGACGAGGCTGGCCTTGAGCGCCTCGTCGTCGTCGGTGAACACCTCGTTGCCCACGGCGACGCCCGTGACGCGCGTCGCCGGGAAGTAGGGCCGGATGTTGGCGGCGACCCACTGCGCCGCCTGCCCCGCGCTGGCCGCCATGGGCTGCACCAGGTCGTTGGGCACCGTGACGATGAGCTCGATGCCCGTTCCGCCGAACGCCGCCATCACCTGCGGGTTCACGTCGTAGATGCGCACCTTGCCCACGCGCAGCGACGACAGTAGCGACACCGCCTGCGCCGGCGTCGGCAGGTTGTTGCCCACCTGCCCGTAGTTGATGCCGATCGCCGCGCCGCATTGCAGCACGCAGACCTCTGCACATACATTCCAAGAAAACCTTAACAGTTAGCATTACGCTCCGTCGATCGTTCGGTTGATTCGCGGCCAGGGCATCGGTGAGTAGTGACGCCTCGATCAGCGGCGGCGCATATGCATGAGCATGACTGCATTACCTGAGCAGAGGAGGACGCAGAGGAGGGCAGAGAGCAGCAGGGTCCTCGACGTCGCAAATGGCGCCATTGCGAGCTGCTGCGAAGGTCGATCAATGGATCGATGAGCAGAGCAGAGCAGAGCGAGGAGGGAAGGCGGGGGAGGGAGGTAAGCAGGATGGTATCGCGTATATATAGATGGGAGGTCGATGGAGAGGCGGTGCACTGTGCGCCGGTAGGTGCGTTGTGGGGGGTGGAGCTAAGCTAATCGGGCAACAATTCTTTACTTTACTTGGGTGTGACCGATGGATGGATGGAAGAAGACTTGGGAAGCGGGGAGGGGCCTTCATCGGCGCGCGGGCGGTTAACTGCAGCTGGGGTTGCCTTCCGTTCCGTTGCCGTGGCTTGGCCCGTCGGAGTATGTTTTGCGGCATGGCAGCAGCCCTGCAAGGGAGGCATGCCCGATGCTCTACCCTTGTGTACAGCCCGGACGCACGTGTGAAAGCGCGCGGTTCCTAAGTGTTTTGAGTTTACTTGTTAAACGGAGCATCATTCAGGATGTGCCGACATCAGTCCTCGAGCCAGGGCCTGTCTGCAAAGGTAACTGACGGCATATGGTCCAAACTAGATGTCAGTTAAACTCGTGTTATTTTACTGTGAGGCATGGAGTAAAAAAGTGAACTTTACTTAAGTTATAGAGCTGAACTAATCAAACGTTGATGGGCACATACGACCAGTTTTGATCAAAAGTTAATCCCTGGCAAAAAGGTCAAAACTATTTTTTTTACAGTGTGCTGTAATCTAGGTGTTCATAAAGCATTAGCTCTCTGTTTTGGATGTGTTTCTACTTTTATGAGTTACTCTATTTGGATAATTATTTTTATCTATCTACTAGGATAGATCCGAATCTAAGGACATCTCTACCGGCGCTCCTAAAGCCCCCCTAAAGCTGCCAAAGGGCTGGGTGCCGAGCAGAAACGACACTTCCATCGGGTATAGGCATCACGCGTGGCCTAATAATATGTCTGGCACCCGTGCTCACCCGATGCGTAGGGAGCGTCCTGGGGCGCCAGCAACCAAAGTCATGTTCGCTGCCCCTGCAGAAGCCATTTCCAATGCCATTGATATCTCCTCCTGATGTGGGCAAACCTTGTCGAGTACTCATCGTTACCATACCTAGTTCTATCCAACGAGACCCACGAAGCTCAAGAGAGAAAGCATCATGTGCAAGGAGTTTGAAGCCCACGAGCTAGATGAATTGACCAAGGAAAGCTCATAGAAGGAAGAAACTGATCTATCTACAACTCAAATAACGTGGTACCTGAGACCTGGCCTGCTATATAAAGGTCAGGAGGGGCCTCCAAGCGAAGCTAAGCAATCCGGAAACTCATACACGTCATACACCAAACCCTATCTACGCTGGATCATAGCCATCTTGGCGACTTTGTAATCTTAAACATCAATACAAGCATCAAGCAACATTTAGGGTTTCTCCTTTAGAGGCCTGAAGCTAGGTTAAACCTCGTTGTCCCCTGTGTTTTGTGCTTGTACACCGCCAGAATCACCATCATGTCTCTTTCTCTAAACCCCAGTCCATCACATATGGGCATTTCCGTGGTTACCCCACATCAATCGGCGGTATCCGTGGGAAATTCGCATGTTGGATCCATAGTTTCTGCGGTTTCTATCCGAACAATCTACAATCCATCGGTGCTTAGAGAATTGATCTGCTTTGGATCTGTGGCCCACAGGCCGCACCCGCTGGCCGAGCGATCATCCCTTGCTTCCTTCAGCAAAGGGGAAGAGATGACCTTTGGAAGCTTTCCATTCCACTTCAACGCGGTGGGCTTTATCCTCCTCACGGACCCGATCACCTCGGGTCAGATGGAGTCGATATCATCATCAACGGTCACGAAATCTAAAACGACATCTTCCATTAGCTCTTGCACTGAGCTTGACTCAATGTCGAACCTATACACGATGTCTGCATTGACCTCTACACCAGCAATGGTCTACTGCTTCAATTGTGAAGCTCATCACGCCACGAGCCCTGACGACTGCATGAAGGGCTATAGAAACTGTCTCGAGACAGCGGCAATAGCCAAAGCATCCTCTCGACGCTTACAGTGTGCGATAGTTATTTCTATCGAGATCCCCGTTGCAACCACGACCAAGGTCTCGGCGAAAACTCCTCCTTGTGGAAATGTTAATGGCAAAAAAGGTAGTTCAATCTGACCCTATTGTCCCTCCCTCGGCTTGGAAGAGAGCCAATGAAGCTTTTATGGGTGTAAAACCTCTTACTAGAGTAGAGACCAAAGATGAGATGCTTGCTTATAAACTTCTCTCTGATTGGAAAAAAGAGATGGAAGATGAACACAAGAGGTTGATGGCCGAAAAGAACAAAATGGAGGAAGAAAGGAAACCAGTCGAGGAATGATGTCTACGCACGCGTATATTCTTGTAGATAGTGTTGGGCCTCCAAGTGCAGAAGTTTGTAGAACAACAACAAGTTTCCCTTAAGTGGATCACCCAAGGTTTATTGAACTCAGGGAGGTAGAGGTCAAAGATATCCCTCTCAAGCAACCCTGCAATTGCGATACAAGAAGTCTCTTGTGTCCCCAACACACCCAATACACTTGTCAGGTGTATAGGTGCACTAGTTCGGCGAAGAGATAGTGAAATACAAGTAATATGAATGATTATGAGTGGTAATTGCAATCTGAAATAAAAATGGCAGAAAGCAAACATGTAGCAGAACTGGTTGTAAACGGTGTTTCAATGCTTGAAAACAAGGCCAAGGGATCATACTTTCACTAGTGGACACTCTAAACAATGATATCATAATTGAATACATAAATATTATCTCTTCACTATTCTACTCTGAACCACTCTCCGGTTGGATAAAAACACAAATTCACTGCGTAGGGATGTATAAACACTCCTTAAAGTTCGCGTTCTCAATCTATGGACGCCCCACGCTATCACTTTGAGCATACAAAGATGGTACTAATAAGACACGAAAATTCATAAGTATTACTGTAAATTAAGCTTAAGAGACACACACGGTATGCACACTATCACCTTCACACCGTGGGACAAGGTGTCTCCGGAGATCACATAATAAAACCACTGGAGTATCATAATAGTTGAAGAATAACATCTACTTATTCAACTAGATTACAAAGCTCACGATCACATAAAGATCATATCATGGGAGAGAGAGATAGACCACATAGCTACCGGTAAAGCCCTCAGCCTCGGGGGAGAACTACTCCCTCCTCATCATGGGAGTCAGCAACAACGATGAAGTTGGTGGTCGAGTCGATGGAGTTGGCTTCGGGGGCAATTCCCCGTCCCAGCAGGGTGCCAGAACAGAGACTTCTGTCCCCCGAAACTTGTCTTCGATGGTGGCAGAGCTACATAACTTTTCGTGGAAGGAGGCTGGTTGATTTAGGGTTTTCGCGTCGGGAGGCATCTTATAGGCGGAAGGGCGAGGTCGGTGGGTGCCCGAGGGGCCCACACCACCCCTAGGCGCGGCCAGGGCCTGGGCCGCGTCTAGGTCAGGTGTGGCCGCTTCGTGGCGCTTCTTCGTCTCCCCTTCGGACTCCGTCTTTGTTACAGTAAAATAGGAACTTCGGCTTTTGTTTCGTCCAATTCCGATAATATTTCCTGTACAACTTTTCTGAAATACAAAACAACAGAAAACAAGGAGCTGACATTGTGGCATCTTGTCAATAGGTTAGTTTCGGAAAATGTATAAAAGTGCAACGAAGTGTAAACATAACATGTAGAAATTGGAGTAAAACAAGCATGGAGCATCAAAAATTATAGATACGTTTACAACGTATCAAGGAACGAAGAAAGTTCACTGATGAGTCTAGTCAGCGGAGAGCGGATCTATCTTACCTCCATTCTTCTAGATCCACCACTGGCGGCGGTGGGCATGCAAGCGAGCACCCCGATTGCTTCGCGTTGGGGAAGATGTCCGTCATTCGATGAACCTTACCTCAGAATTTAGAGAGGATGGATTACGTGACCTAGTCGCTAAAATACCTCAGGGTGGTATGATAGCTTCTACTACATACTTGCTCTCCACATAACCTCTAGAGGATGATCCGCGCGCAAGCGCCTATCGGGCAACACTTCATGGTCTGAACATGGCAAGGACCACATTACTATCGAATGCCAAGAACGACAAGGAGAAAGCAATAGAACTACGAAGGACTGACTACTCTCCAAAGTACATTCAATCCCCGTACCGCCATCATAGCCTGTGGCAAGAATCGCCACATCAAAAAGGAAGGGGATATGACACCCATAACGACATCACACAGAAGAAGGTTGATAGATCTCGAGAAGAACGTGCTAGCCTTGAGTCCCGCGACTCCGGTGATGACGAGGATGTCTGTGGTGCGGGACTCCGGTGATGACGAGGATGTCTGTGGTGCGATCTGTTTTGATCGCTGAATCCATCGAAAACAGATGCATGAATGATTCAAACTCCCTTCCTATCATCGCAAATACAATGGAGAGGAAGATCCAAAGACTTGGTTGAAGGATCATCTAACGGTGGCCTAGTGCAATGGGGGCACGAAAACCACCGTCATGCAGTCCTTGCAACTGCATTTGAGAGGTTCAGCACGCGCATGGCTTGAGAAACTCCATGCGGGATCAGTGCATGATTGGAAAGAGCTTAAACATATCTTCATCCGCAATTTCCAGGCTACATACAAACGTCTAGCATCCATTGAGGAGCTACGAGCATGTACCCAAAGGCATAATTAGCCTATACACTCATATATCCAGAGGTGGACTAACTTAAAAAAATCGGTAGAGGATATCTTGATGAGAGAGAGAGACAGAGCCAATATACGCTTTCAACAATGGAGTGCGCAGGAAGGAGCTCGGGAAGAACTAGGCTGCAAAAGCCTTGATCCACTGCCCAGCTGATGGACCTCGCTAACCAATGGGTTGATGGAGCAGACTTTGTCCATAACCGGGGACGTTCGGATCATGATGATATGGACGGAAGGAGATTTGAACGCAATGGCGATCGTAAAAGAAAGCGCAAGCATCGTAACTATGATGGAATTGACGACCCCGAGTTGGTTGCAGCTGGTTTCCCCGAGAGACGGGATGATGGCAATCAAAGTAATAGCTACCGTAGCGGTATCAATCGTGATGGAGGAGGCTATCGAAGACAACGGCGTGATATCAGCCACGCCGAACCCATGACGAAGGACCCCCTGCGTCTCAAATATTATTAGGGCCCAACACTATCCACTTTTATATAGATGACAACGAAAAGAAAAGGTCAAATCATTTACTCAAGGACTATTGTCACTTCTTGAGGCTTCACGAAACTTATTGAAGCATGCAACAACAAGTCGTTAATCAAGGTCACCCTCCGGCACCTGGGGCGACCTCCTCCACTGCCAATGAACAATGGAGTCGCAACGGCTGCCGCTTCTCATAGCAACAACCTGCACAAAATAGCCATTCCTCGGCTCAGGAAATGCCATATATGAAAGGCCATTGGGAAATCTATGAATGATACAGAAAGGACGTCCTACGAATCGGTGGCAAAAGATGATTACGAGGCAAGTACACTTGGCTAAGAAGTCACTACCTGCTACGCTAGATTACCTCTGTTGGTCGAAGCATCCCATCGAGTTCGATAGAGCTGATCACCTCTTCGAGTCCCACTGCCAGGACATGCAGATTTGGTGTTGGAGACTCATATTGGCAGATATGAGATGAGCAAAATTTTCATGGATGGTGGTAGTGGGATTAACCTCATCTTCACCAGCACATTCAGGGCAAGCAATCGATCCATGAAAAAACTAATACCTTTAGACACGTCCTTTGACGACATTGTTCCACACAAACGTTTCGTTCCTTTGGGTCAAATCGATCTCGACGTAGTCTTTGGTTGATGTGGGCATTACCCTTCGGGTAACTATTATTGCCCTATCCTGTACGGTCCAACTGGAGGCCCATGAAGACACCCGATGGCAAGGTGGGCCACTACGGCGGTGCCGAAGAATATTCCTTGAAGAACAAGACGAAGAGGAACCGAACAAGGAAAGTTTAGAGCTAGGTCTTTTATAACCTAGTCGTACCCGGACAGATCTCTTGAGACATGGCCCCCTATATAAGGGCCAGGAGAGGGGCTGCCGAGGGACACAATCAATCTTAGTAGCTTTAGCCACCACAAGTCCAGAGCTAGGTTGCCGTAACACTTAGCCTCTCGACGAGATCACATCCGAAACCTTCGGCACCCCATTGTAACCCGATATTTTCATAATCAAGATCAGACATGCATGACGTAAGGGTTTTACCTCATCGAGGGCCCCGAACCTGGGTAAATCGCTCTCCCCGCTTGGCTGTTAACCGATGTCTCGTGTCAGCCTACAGGATTCCGTCAACCCTAAGCCCCAATCGGAGGGCATTGCCGAGGAGTACCCTCGACAATTGGCGCAGTCTGTGGGAACCCTGTTGGCACAAGATCCGTCATCGGCAGATCTAGCCATGTCGTTGGCAGCTTCGTCGACGCCATCATCATCGCCAATCTTAGGAAGCCCGATTCGATTCGGCTCCTATGAGTTCACCCCGCACAACGACTCTTCTCGCTCGACTTTTTCAGATCTACAAGGAAACATGGAGATGACGTTCGGGAGTGTCCACTACAATGTCAACGCGGAAGGAGTCCTCCGACTGCTGGAACCGCTCGCCCCCAGATCAGCAAGGAAATCGCTTCCATCGGCCGCAGGGCCGGTCATGTCATCGTCAGTCGACCTTTCGGCAGGTTTGACAGATTCAATGAATTCCACCCCGTCGTCGACCCCTCGATCGACGTCTTCGATGTCGGTCGGATCCGATAACCCCGTACCGTCAGAGATGACCTTGTACTACTGCTTGAACTGCGACACCAGGAACGGGTTGGGATCGAGTGACACACCGTTCATCTGCAGCGCCCAGTATTCATCGGGAGAGGACAGTGTCGACAGCGTTGTCAAGGAAGCCACCTGGAGAATGGCGCACCACCAAGTTTATGCTGCCAACAACACATGAAACGCGAGGAACGGGGGAGGTGGAGATCATACCCCTCACTCCAGCAGGCGACGTAGCTTTGAAAACAGTGCCAGTAATAATAATAGCGATTACACCATCGCAGAGGAAGAATGGGCAGCCGCCAGGGCAGCCGTACTTAACAACACACCGCTTCCCTCCGGAACTTCGGTTGGAACCCTCAATGCCTATCGTTCAATATTGGAGAAGAATCAGGAGCGACTATCGAATGAGCAAGCCACCCTCGAGAGACGTTTGCTCGCAGCAGAACAATCTAGCGAACGACGGAGGGGCTCGCGAGGAAGTGCTTCCCGAAGCAGCCAAGGCGCGGGGAAGCACCGATCAAGACTATCCAGACTTTTAGAAGACGATGCAAGAGAAATAACGTCAAACTTATCCAAGTCCTTCATGACCACGGACACTGCAGGAATGCTAAGGCCAAAAACTGTCGAGGGAGCAACTGCCAACCTCGCGGCGTACCTCATCAACCAACGACCCGAAGGTTCTATGGCTCAAGCTCATCGGGGCGCCCTGGAAAGCCTCGCAATCCTGGGAGACAATCTGGTTCCACGGAAGGAAAAGACCACGCTCCAAACTAGCGGCTCAAAGCATCGGTCAAGGGATGCCCGAGACGAGATCACCCAGATCAGCGTCGACAAAGCCAGGCGACGGCGAGCCGCGAGGGAGGAATACGATAGCGACACCTCAGAAGAAAGCCAGGAGTACGACGACGAGTTGAGGGGGGCTGACTGCTTGAGCTACAAAATCCATGAGACAATGCCACCCAAGAAGTTCAAACCTACCCCTACTGACGCCGCTAAGTATGACGGATAGCAGGAGACGAGGTCATGGACAGACGATTACCTGCAGACTGTGATCCTACACAAGGGAAATCAGATAGCAGCGATGCAATGCTTGCAGCTTTACCTGAAAGATTCGGCACGGGCCTGGCTGAGGGGCCTGCCGAAGGGATCCATCAAATCATGGGACGACCTGGTGGACGCTTTTGTCGCTAACTTCCAAGCGACATACAAGAGTCCTGTTGGGATCGAAGAGTTACGGCATTGCCAGCAGAAGCAGAAGGAGTCAATGCGCGCATACATCGGAAGATTCACCAAACTCCTGAACGCTGCCGAAGATGTTTCCGTCGACAGAGCAATTGATGCCTTCAGCGACGGCATCCGACGTGAAACCTACATAGAGGAACTTGGGCGCAAGAAGCCGAAGACCATAACCAAATTAATGGAAATCGCCAACAGCTGGGCTGATGGCGAAGACAACGTACGAAGACCACGACAACGCAGTGACGATGAAGACGACGATCAACCGAAGCACGATTCGGGTGGACGAAGGGATCGCCGCAAGAAAAGAAAAGACCGCAGTTACGATGACAGCAACCTGGTAGCCGCGGGGTATTCCGATCGGCAGGACGATCGGTACGATGACAGGCGAGACGATCAACAGGACGGCAACCAGAGCAACTCTGGAAACCGTGGCAACTACAAACCACGGCCGCAGAGGACTCCCGAGTTACCCTTCGCTGAGCAGATAAACACTCCTTGCTACCTGCACGCGTACATCGACTCGAAGGACAATAAGAAGAGGTCAATTCACCTGCTCAGAGATTGTCGATAGTTCATCGAGATGCAGAAGCTCATTCAGCAGCAGCAGCCAACACCACCACCGCTTCCACCTCAACACCAGGTCCAGCAAGTTCAGCCTCTCAACCCCAACGAGTCCTTCCCGCCACCACGTGGGCAAATGAGTATGATTCACAGGACTGGTGTTTCGAGAAGGGAGATGAAGAAGCTCACCCAAGAAATCAACCTAGCAGAAAGCATTATGGCTAATATCCCTGAATATATCGACTGGTCATCTCAGAGCATTATGTTCAGCAGAGCAGATCACCCGATGACAATTCCAAAGCCAGGACATGCTGCCTTAGTGGTTGAGGCGCAAATTGGAGGATTTAAGATGAGCAAAGTTTTCATGGACGGTGGAAGCGGATTAAACCTGATATTCCTCAACACGATCAAAAGTATGGGAATTACAATGGGGATGCTAGAAGAAACATATACCTGTTTTCATGGGATTCTCCCCACCTCACCGGCGTACTCTATTGGCAAAGTGTACTTGAAAGTTGTCTTCGGTAAACCCGACAACTTCAGGAAGGAAAAGATCGAGTTCGAGGTAGTAAACTGGGAATCACAGTACCACGCTATACTCGAAAGATCAGCTTATGCCAAGTTCATGGCTGTGCCGCATTACGCATACCTCAAGCTAACACTGCCTGGGAATAATGGGACAAACATCACAGTCTATGGAAGTTTCTCACTCTCGGATAATTGTGATCGCGAGTTTCAGAGGATCGCTGCAAAGTTTGGGCTAAGGCAGGAAACTGTCGATCTCCCCTCAAAATCGTCGGCACACGATAACAAGGAAGATGAGCGCGTCAGGAAGATGAAGAACAAACCAGCCGATCTTGCTCTAGAAGCTCCAACGGTGAAAACTTCGGCAGCTGATGGCACGACAGTCACAGAAGAAAACAAAACCCTGGCAATCACCGCCAGGACTCCTGATGAAATCAGTGACGCTTCCAAAACCACCGACGCGATGGGCAAGCTCGAAAATAAGAAGAACCCTCCTCTTGCTTAAAAGGACGGGGAGTTTTTCTCTTTTCGGCTGGGCTCTTTTTTGCCCCTTAGTTTTTTGTTTACTTTATTAATGAAAACTTAAGTTTTGTTTCTTTGAAGCATTGCAGTAATTCGGTACACCCGAATCACATCATCATGAAACTTGTTTGTATATTTCGGCGAACATTGGTGCGATGAAAAACATGCCAAGAGATTGCACTCTAAAAAGCCTCTGAAATTATGAGTGCTACGATGCAAAATCAATGGGGACCCTGCTCTTTTTCTTTGCTATAGATGCCTCAAAGAGTGCCGCAAATAGCAAGGAACATGAAACACGAACACTAACAACCCACATTCGGTACTTTAATTATAGAAATATAAAAAAACGACGGAGTCATCGGCAGAGCTAGTGCTACCGGTATATTCGGAAGCTGCTGTCAAGACATGCATCGGTTGAAAGCAAAGTTGCACATACAACGGGTTTAGCAAGACATGCAACATGAGCTGATCACTCAAATAATTTGCTAACCAACATACACACATACGCTAAAACGAGTAACTAAGATTTGCTCCTTCAAAATTTGCCAATGGCATTAACATGGTAAAGATGCATATATATGCACCTACCGATAAAAATAGTTTAACCATAATCATCCAAACACTCAGATGTAGTAAGTAACCAAGTCTTCTATTTACAATAAGGACATAACTCTGAATTACTCTTGTGGAGTTTCCTTTTCTTCGGATGCCATCGAGGTTCCTTCAAGCCTTTCGACAATAATGGCGGCAGGTAGGCCCACCTTCGGGTAAAGCGGCTCTAAATGGCCTACCGCATTGGCAATTGCCAGCAGGTTTGCCGAAGGGTAATGTACAAGGATGAGGGCAAGTGTAATTCTAGCTCCTGCAAGAAGTTGAGTTCGAACCAAGCTTCAGATCTTCTTGGCGTTACTAAGTTCTGACATTAAAGTCAACAGCGTGGGAGGGACCGCGTTCAAAGGGAACATCGTCTTCCATATTACTCTCAGCCCTTTATAGCACTTGTCGAAGAAACGATGGAATTGCTGGACCCGATCTTGGAACTTCGCGACAGCAGAAGCCTTCGAGTGCTCTTTCCAGAAAACTTCATCGGATAATGATAGCTGAGTCAATGCGTTTACACGCTCGTGAATCCGCTTGTTCTCCTCAGCGGGGTTCAGAGCTATGACTAGGAAAAGAAACAAGGGAAGATAAGAAGATGCATTTCGTGGAAAAACAAGGAGCAAGAGGACAAGGAGGCTTACAGTTCAAACTTTCCGTGGCTCTATGCAATTCAGTAAGAGCATAGCGCTCTGCGTCAGCCGCAAGCTCGTTCTTCTTTCTGATAATAGCAGCCAAGGCATAAGTACTGCGCATATCCTTTTCCATCTGCGCGATCCGATCCTTCATACGCTGGAGTCGATCACTCTCAGAGCAAGCACCCGAAGAATCATCGACAAATGTAGGCACAGGAAAAACCTGCAAAACATTGTTAAAGGGCATGATGGATTATATGGATTCAACACTGGAAATTACTCCCATCCGGAGCATGCAAATAAAAATGTTATAGCAAGAGTACACTGGCAACATTGCCAGCATGGAATTCGTTACAACCACGCAAGTCTTATGACAAGACATTGTCTTAACCAAGCAGAATTACAAGAATCAGGGGGCATGGGTCTGGTTTGATAAGCTCGGACCAACCGATGATTTCTTTGCCGAGACCAGCTCAAGGAGTTGGCGAGCACATTTAAGAGCCGAGGTTTTAAAGACACCCAGGTCGACAAATTTCCCATCTTGCTCTTTCGACAGCTCTTTGGACATCTCTTCGATATCAGCTTTAAAGCCATGACCCATCATAAGCTGGAAGGCTAGGAGGGCGCCATAGGTACGTGAAGTACGTTTGAATACCTCGATAACCTCCTTTGTGTTAACGGCAAAGGCGTCGATTAGTTGCCCCAAAGTCTTGTCTTGATTGATCTTGGGGAAAATCATCGAGTGCATCCGCGCCATGGCTCCCTTGCCCTTTTGGAGGAGGTCCTGAACAAGTTGATGAGACGCAAGGGTCATCGACAGAGCGTTTGCCGGAGAATTGCTCGGGAGCTTGTCCAGAGCCTTGACGGGAATATCAGCAGCTTCTGTGAAGAACGAAACAAGAGGAGCTCGTTAACAAAGGAATTGAATTCGCAAAAGCAATAATCAGTGAGAGAACAAAAAGAGGATTACTGAGCAAGGCCAAGGAAGACTGGCGAAGAAGATCATCATTCTCAATCACCCGGGCTTCAGTAGTTAGCCTGGATGCCTCTTCATCCTTCAGCCTCTTCTTCAGGCCCTCGAGTTCCTCCTTCAAGGAGTTAACCTCCCGACGAGCCTCGGCAGCCATCTTTATCGCGCCCTCCAACTTCGAAGAAGAAGACTTGACCTCCTTTTGCAGTTGGGCCTTGTCAACTTCCAGTGAAGTATATTGGGAGGCGAAAGTTTCTAGAGATGATATGACAGCTCGCAAATCCTTAAAAATAAGGAAGACACAGTTATCAGATGAAGAACCTAATCAAGGTCCATTCGGGAGATGTTGCATTTAAAAAGAAAAAGACTTACAGGTTTCCCTGGAGGAGGAGCTGCGGGTGCGGCAGTCGAAGGAATATCCTTCCCCTTGGAAAGGGAAGAAGCAGTCGACATCTGGGCCGTGGGGGCAACAGCAGGGGCCAAAGCCTCGGAAGCCGCGGGATTCAGCGGAACAGTGCTAGATTTGGCCTTCTTGGACGGAGGCTCGATGAGACCTTCGTCACTATAAAAATGAAAATTGGCAAAGTCAAAAAGAGGATGTGAATGGCAAGGACAGAACATGAATTCTAGGAAAGGAAGCAAGGACTTACAGATCAACAAGATCATCTTCGTCGGCAAAGCCGCCGGATGGTCTCTTCAAAGGCGACGCTTCGGCCTCCTCCACAACTGCATCAACAAAGGCAGCGCAATCAGCGTCGTCATCATGCATTGACCCCGCTGTGTCGCTAATATCATTGGCTGAAGATTGAGGATTGTTAAAGGCAGCTTCAGGGTTCATTGGATCGTCACGTCTATCTTTTGGGCTTGCGTTTTCTTCAGTATGAAATCCTACGGGGACTGAGGAATCTCTTCCCTCAGAAGTATCGTTCGACTGGTCTCGCAAGTATTCAGGAGCTATGGGGATCTGTCGAAGAAAAACAAGTAAGGACAATGATAGTCACATTGATCAAAGGAAACAACACAGTAAGGGTATGAAGAAGAAAATTTACCTCGATTGGCGGATGGTCAGCATCATATGGTGGACGGGAAGATATCAGTGGGATTGAATCTTCCTGGCTGAAGAGAGTGAGGCGCCGAACTTCGTCAAGCAGTTCCTTCTCGGATAATTCAGCGATATTTATCCTAGTCTCATCCTTGGGACCCGAATACAGCCACATCGGATGAGCCCTAACCATGATCGGCTGAACTCGACGCTTCAAGAACACAGCGGCTACCTCCGTGCCAATCATAGTCTGACCATCGGCTTCTTTGATCCGAAGAAATCTGTCAAACAACTTGTCGACTGCTGGTTTTTCATCGGGAGAAAGGATATTTTTCCAAGACTTCCTAGGCTTGGCTTCGAGAACATCGGAGAAGCGAGGGAGCTGGGATTCAATTGGTGAAGAGTCCCTAATATAGAACCACTTCAGTCTCCACCCTTGCACAGACTCTCTCATTGGAAAGTTGAAGTAGTTAACTTCTTTGTGAGCGACAAACCCAACTCCGCCGATGACAAAGGATCCGCCACTACTGTTGTACCTTTTCACGAAGAAAATTTTCTTCCACAAACCAAAGTGGGGCTCAATGCCCAAAAACGCTTCGCAGAGGGTGATAAAAATAGCAAGGTGAAGGATTGAATTGGGAGTCAACTGCCACAGTTGGATCTCGTAAACTCGAAGGAGGTGATGAAGGAATTTGTGAGCGGGGAGTGAAAGACCTCGATACAAGAAAGATAAGAACATCACGGTAAAACCAGCGGGGGGATTAGGCCGTGAAATCGCACCTGGGAGAATGACATTCCCCTCATCAGAAGAAATCAATCCAAGGCTCCGAGCCTTCTTCTCATCACGCTTTGTGGTGGTAGACGCTGGCCAATCACCGGGGCTGGGCCCAGCCGTGGAGCTCGACGGTGCTGGCGGTGCCGGAGCTGGAGGAGGAGCATCTGGAGCGCCTCTCTTCGACGGATTTGGAGAAGCCTTGGCGGTGGCGCCGCTGCTCACGGCACTGGCGGCCAGTGCGGAGTTCTTCTTCTTCACTATTTTGAGATCTGAGGGAGATCTGGAAATGGCGGCGGCGGCGCAGTGGTTATGGGTGAAGAGGATGAATGAAGAAGAACAGGACGTAAGGATGGAGTGTGGAAAGGGAGGAGTTTGCCCCAAAAGATTATAAAGTATAAGGAAACTTGAGGATTGGGCGGGCACGTGTCGTTGAGTCCAATTTATCAAGAGGACCTCTTTTCATCATTGATCGCGGAAATCAGGGAGACACCTTGGTAACTGTACGCAAATAGCGGTCATTTCTTAAAAACAGAACCGTGCAGAAGTAGGATGGGCCCAACAGGTCGTGTCCCGTCAGTTAGAATTGCAACAGTAATTACGTCATCAGTGACGTCGTGAAGCTCGCTTGAGGCATTCGAAGAAAAACCAAAACCATCGGGTGGTCAACTTAAGTCTATGCACGGATTGCAAGCATCCATACCTAGACTCGGGGGCTACTCCCATCGGAAGCGCTGGACGCGCACCCGATAAACTTGGATTCGAAGATTTTCCTACAAAGAAGGGCGTGAAGAAATATTTGAAGAAAAGGACGGAATGTTCGGCTCGAGTCTGCACCCGGTCACAAGCGCCCATGCCCAGACTCGGGGGCTACTCCCATCGGGAGCGCTGGACGCGCACCCGACAAAGTTTTTTGCACTCCAGGATCATGCCCGGGGACTTGATTCTGTTTAGGGTAACGTTGTTTTGCCATCGGCAGTTAACCAGCAAACCTGAGCACGTTACTGAATATCCTTTATGCATTAAACCTTACTAAAAAATACAAGCCCCGATACAAATGTATCGGATGACCTATGAAGACCTGCAGAAAACTTCGGCAGAAGAAGACATTCGAGTGGCACAACTTGAGTCTACGCACGGATTGCAACCATCCGTACCTAGACTCGGGGGCTACTCCCATCGGGAGCACTAAACGCGCACCCGATAGAAGAAGATAATGCTGTTACAAGATGG
Organism: Lolium rigidum; assembly: GCF_022539505.1. Lineage (NCBI taxonomy): Eukaryota > Viridiplantae > Streptophyta > Magnoliopsida > Poales > Poaceae > Lolium > Lolium rigidum. The sequence continues at coordinate 259,401,618 of NC_061508.1, read as the reverse complement.
ACATGAATTATCAAGAGAGAAGAACATTCGGCGGAGGCGCGCTTTAGTCTCTACCTGAAATATCTTCGGCTAGACACTCGGGGGCTACTGACGTGGGCATTACCCTTCGGGTAACTATTATTGCCCTATCCTGTACGGCCCAACTGGAGGCCCATGAAGACACCCGATGGCAAGGTGGGCCACTACGGCGGTGCCGAAGAAGATTCCTTGAAGAACAAGACGAAGAGGAACCGAACAAGGAAAGTTTAGAGCTAGGTCTTTTGTAACCTAGTCGTACCCGGACAGATCTCTTGAGACCTGGCCCCCTATATAAGGGCCAGGAGAGGGGCTGCCGAGGGACACAATCAATCTTAGTAGCTTTAGCCACCACAAGTCCAGAGCTAGGTCACCGTAACACTTAGCCTCTCGACGAGATCACAGCCGAAACCTTCGGCACCCCATTGTAACCCGATATTTTCATAATCAAGATCAGACAGGTAGGACATAAGGGTTTTACCTCATCGAGGGCCCCCGAACCTGGGTAAATCGCTCTCCCCGCTTGTCTGTTAACCGATGTCTCGTGTCAGCCTACAGGATTCCGTCAACCCTAAGCCCTAATCGGAGGGCGTTGCCGAGGAGTACCCTCGACATTGGTGGACTGCATAATTTCCGGAGTGAGAGGATCACCTTTTAAGTTGCGAATAGCCATCACAATACCACACCATACCGGGATGACCTGCGTATGCACGGTTCATGGTTGTGCCACATAACATTTATCTCAAGCTGAAGATGCCACGACCTCAAGGTCCCATCACTGTAAGTGGATTTTTTACGTGATTTGATAACGGCGACAAGGATTTCAGCAAGCTTTCTGAATCATTCGGGTTGTAAGAAGAGCTCACGCGGTTTAAGGAGTTAATGGAGCATAATGTTTTCCCTGAGATTCAAAAAACCGCACCAGAGATGGCGTTCGACTCTAGCAGTGATACAGGGGCGCACCAAGTACACCCTAGAAATCCATCCAAGACTATCCTCATTTCAACAACCGTGCATAGGAAAGTGTGCTCGTTAAATTCCTCCGAAAGTACCGTGAAATCTTTGTACGTATCCAGCCGACATGCCAGGAGTTCCCAGGGAATTTACCTCGAACGCACTCAACATATATCCAGATGCAAGACCTGTCATACAACAGCTACATCATTTCTCAGAGCCTAACCGTAAAGCTATTGGTTAATAGATTCATAAGCTACTCGACTCCAAGTTCGTTCGAGAAATCAAGCAATCCACCTAGATAGCAAATCCAATGTTGGTCCCAAATAAAAACAAGGACATAATGTGTATGTGTGTTGATTTTACAAATCTTAATAAGCATTGTCCAAAGAATCACTTTCCGTTGCCTCGCATTGATCAGATAATCGATTCCACGACCGGCTGTGAGCGTCTTTGCTTCCTTGATGCCTAGTCTGGGTACAACCAAATTAGGATGAATGTTAAAGTCGAAGAAACCACTGCCTTCATCACTCCATATGGAGTCTATTGATACACAACAATGGCTTTTGGACTAAAAAATGCAGATGCCATTTATCAGAGGATGATGCAGGCCTGCATGAAAAAGGAAATCGGTAGGAATGCCCAAATATACGTCGATGTTGTAGTCATCACCACCAAGAAAGGAGCTTCGATTGACGACTTACGAAAAACCTTCGATAGTCTCAGTCATTACAGTATGAAACAGAACCCAAAAAAATGTGCTTTTGGGGTTCCTCATAGTTATATCCTTGGATATTTTTTTTTTCGAGGATGATGCTTGGATATTTCATATCAGCAAGAGGAATTGCAGCAAATTAAGAGAAAATACAAGCAATACTGACCATGGAAAAATTGACGAACGTCAAAGGGGTGCAGCGAATCGCAAGACGTGTCACGACACTAAGTTGGATACCTGTGAGTGGACGACCAAGGCACAATTAGCTTTTGATGATCTCAAAAGGATACTATCAGCTTCGCCGGTGCCATACCCCCGTGAAGCAGAACCAATGTTGTTGTACAACACCGCCACCAATCAGGTGGTCGCATACTGTGCTCCTTGTCAAGCGCGAGGAAGAAGGCAAGGTCCATGGATTTCAGCGTCTAGTTTAGTACCTCAGTGAGGTCCTTTCTCCAGCCAAGTAGACATATCGACGTTATGAAAAATTAGCATATGGTGTCTTCAGAACAACACGACCACTATGACACTTCTTTTAGGAGCACTCAATTGTAGTAGTCACTGAAGCTCCATTATCCAATATCCTTAATAATCCCGACGCAACGGGACGAGTCTCCCTATGGGGGATCGAAGAAGCAGAAAGCCAAATGATCAACATATTAGCATGTAATCAAGCTACCAACAGCACCGGCTGAATAAATCATGTGCAATAATTTCCAAACGGCTACACCCAAAATCCATATCCCGGCGCTGCCCCTCCGACCGGAGATAACATCACGTATGGGTCCAGTGGATAGCAAGAGGTATAACATGCATAAAAGAAGCACGATATGATTTGTTAAAGATAACCTCATTGTGAACATGCCATATTGCCCATAAAAGAGCACAAACCCCAACTCTAATATGGTTTTTAACTCTTTTGCCTAATCCTTTTAGCTAGTTGCCGAACAGATTAGTATTGTTTTTTGGCAGAGAGATTCCAAAAAATATGTGGACAATACGCCAGATGGTTTTTGCCAGAGGAAACTCTATGAATAAATGTTGGATTGTTTCATCTATGTCACAAAAACAACATTTATAATTTTCTTGCCAATTTATTTTAATAAGATTATCTTTTGTTAAAATAACCTTCCTATGCAAGAACCACATAAAGATCCTAATCTTTAGTGGTACTTTAATCTTCCATATGTATTTCCGTAGGTACACTATATGCCCATGCAAAAGATCGATCTTATTTCTCGACTGAGAATTAAAACAACCCTATCTAAGAACAACCTGTCCAATCTCAGTGTATGATGACACCCGAATATAACCATCATACATTGTTCATTAATTTGTGTCGCGGCATCTAATTCTAACCATATGTATCCCTTGCTTACTCTAGTGTTATTTTACGACCAAAACAAAATTATTGTCGACCTATACTCCCAAAACATTATTGTCGAGCTAGCTAGTATATGTCTCTAAATCTAACCATGAAAGTTGCGCCGACTAAGAAAGCAGCTTTCTAGCAGCAGCAGCAGCACATCGACAAGAAAGTGTCGAGGCTATGCTATAACGAGCTGCAGCTCAAGTTACTTAGCGTGCTTTGCCTGGATTGTATATTGACGCTAGCTGTTTGATGTGCTGCGCATCTGCGCGCGGCTATACGCTCGATCGATCTCTAGCTCGCTCTTTGCCGGTGATGTCGTGATGATCGCTGCATGTTGCGTTGTCCTTTTCGTTCTTTACAACCACGCCCTATTTTGTCCTGCCTACACCGTCAGCAGACGGCCGGTGGGCTGGGCTCAGGGTTGGCGATTCAGCGACCTCGAAGATCCCTCGACATAGAGAGTGGGGTGTTACATTCTCTTCGTACCTGCCGGTCGTGCTGAAAGGGCTACGAACAATTTAAAATTTGCTATATTTTCTATAATCAGTGGTAGTGGGGGACACATGCCAAATGCTCACTTTGTCAATCACCATGTTCAGTAATCTTCAATTACCACGAGCTAATTGAGAATTTGACCGGGCAATACCAACAAGGCGACAATATATAGTACTCGCTTGTAGATTTAGACTATATGGAAATAACGAGGATCGAAATGCCTAGTGGATAATTCTCTGCACCTTTTCGCCGTCAGGGTTGGACTAGCTAGGGTAGACCATAGTCAGAAAAGTGCATGAGTGGGATTATCTTGTAATTGATCTTTACTTCTTTTTATCGATCCCTGCACTAATCTGTAGCCACTAATCCTGCGTGCATGCATGCAATAAATCTAGACCTACGGACTGTTGTGCCTACGGAAAGTTTACGGACAAACGTGGATTCATTTGGTTGGCTGAACTTGCTTAATAATCGGGAGCAGTTTGTGTTTCAGCCCAACGTGATGTGCCACGTTTGAGTCCGTAAGATTCTTTTGTAAAACTTCCCCGTATGTGTAGCGTTACTCGCATGCATGTATGCCAATATTTTTGTCAACTCTGCCACATGACAAACCGTGGAAAAGGACCGTGGGTGCTAACTTTAACATGGTAGCAATAGCTCTACCATTGGACAAATACAAACTAATTTTGTCTACGTTGTTGTAATCTATGATTTGCATATCTGTTTGGTCAGTTTTCCACGGTTGTCCTACGTGTGAACTTTGTTGGGGAGGAACTTTGCTTTTGTTGCGTTCGTTGGTCTTATCCAGATCAGGCGAGGGCGTGCATCCATGTAATCTAATTGTTGGTTAGAAATGACTTTGGAAAACTCAAATCATGATAGAGTGCATTTGCTACCCGCATGGGTAGCTACACACCCATGCATTATACCAATATGCAAGCCAGATTAACTTGGTTTAGCTCGGTTTTCTAGTAGAACATGGAATTCTAGTGTAGAAAAGTGGTTTCCGAATTTTGATATGAGTATTTTTTGATCAAAGTCAACTCACCAACGTATTTTGCATTGACTTTTTGAATACTGAGTTGATTTTGACAAAAAAAAGTACAAATCAAAATTTGAAAACCACTTTTGTACACTAGAATTCCACGTTCTACTAGGAAACCGAGCTAAAACAAGTTAATATGACTTGCATATTGGTATAATGCATGGGTGTGTAGCTACCCATGCGGGTAGCAGGCTTCATCCCAATTAGCTATATTCCATAGCCCATGCATATGATCTTTCTAGTTTTTTTTTACGAAACAAGTGGACGATGAACAAAAAAATATTCTCCATCTAGCTACAAAAATGGCCCGAAATCAGCTGAGGTCTTCACTGGCCAAGTATCAACGACTATACAAGTTGAGTCAACCAGAGTTTGTGCTCGTTATGGTTCATGAATCAATCCAAGCAGAGGATAAGGAGATGCATGTGGCTCAATTATATCCCAGATGCTCTTATCAGCACTCTTTTGAGTGATTGTATTCTTGTCGAGTAATTAGTAAAGCTCTCTCCGATTCACAAAAAAGAAAGAATCAGCCCGAGCAGAGGATGGATGATTAATTCTTTTCCTTTTCGAAAAAGAGGTTTTGCTCATTTTTAATACTTCTATCTAGCTCAAGCTCTACCTTTTGCAGTTGTACAGTTAGGATCCTTGTTCACAATGTTTTAGCAAATATTTATCAGATTTTTAGTAAAAAGAGGTCGGAAAATTGACAAGGTATTGTTAAACTGAACACCGTCAGCAATGCATACTAATATTCTTACATTCCTTGAGCTCAGTTTATGGTCTAATATGTTTGCCCATCTCTGTTTTTATTTGCTCAAATTGAGCAGTATTAATTGGACATTATAATATTTTCCATAGCGCCTTTGTTGTTGAACCTATTGAAGTCGATCTTGAGCTGTCTGGCTTAAGCGTTAAGATTTTTCGTACAATGCATATTCGCTCCGTGAACCTAGCCACTTTCTGACGCCTGCCATTGTGGGCACCTCGTGCATCGGCAAACATTTGCTTTCCCTACATTTCAACATAGATTGAAAGAAACTAGGCCATTATAATGCCTACCCATGCCCCGAAATAAATCGTGCAGCGCCCTGCTAAGCTAATAGAGCATCTTACAAAGACATAAAGGACCGATGAATCTTAATCTAAGCTGAGCAATGCATGATCGGATGCAAAAAGGTGCTTTTAGTTGTGGCATCAGGAGATTATCTCATTTCTTATCAGAAGCAAATCAGGGAATACACAAATTAATGGCCGCACCAGGAACACGGCCATGCACTGACCAGCAGCTGGAGGATCGGATCTACTTCGTTAACCAGAAAAGGTCTTGGAATATTCTAGTTGCAGCCGTGGGCGCCTTTCAATCTGTAGCGGAGCCTGCCAATTAGCAGTTTGTTCCTGCAGATAAACGATCAGCACTTAGTTTTGCTAATGTACTGCCTTCAGCGTTGGGCTTTAATTAGTCTTGTATGCTCCTTACGAAGATGCATGTGATTTTTAGTTTAAAAAGATGCATGTGATCAATACAGTAGAATCACACGGTACAGTAGGAACAGTGGAGTTACAACACACGATGCAGTATAATGCAGTTGAAACACGCAATGCAGTAGATAACATCGTTTAACTTTATCTTAAAAACTAAATGTACACTCCTTAGCAAAACCCAAACAAATTGAATGAATAGAAACTGTGATAAGCTTGAAAACTGTCATCACATGATTACATTTGAGTTCTACCTAAAAGAATTCGATCATATCTACATACACTGCATACATAGGATACAGTTTGCAATGAAATATTGGAAATCCTTATGCCATCTTCGCGCAATACTTTACGCAATACTTTACATTACGAGTCACCACAAATAATCTTAAACAATGGGCTAGACTAGGCGACAAGTTTTATCCGATTTTGAATGAGATTCGTACACATACAGTTGGTACATATCCACAATTGTTTTGAAACGAGGCAAAAACCTCGCCTTTTTCATTGATATGACGGAAGGAGAGAGCACATAAACTGAGTTTTACACACCTGCAGAAACCAACACTGTCCAGAAGCATGCATGGAAACATGCGTGCTGAAGGAAAACACAAGTACAACACGGGTGGCGGGTAGGGGTGTGCAAATCTCACACCGATGGAAACCGTTTTGAACTGGTTAGTAGAAGTAGTCCATTTCTTTTCACAAATCAAATCTCCACTTCAAGTTTAGTGTAAAAAAATAAACTACTGTGGGCACGTTTGGTAGCCTGCACCGATTTACTGCATGACTGCGCCAGCGAGATGGGCTCACCTGCGAGTCACGAACGGGCCATGTGCCATGAAAGCCGGGTCGTTTGGTAGCCTGTGCGGCCTTTTGCACGCCGGAGAAGGAACCTAGGCCCCATCGTTTGGTTGCCCGTTTACAATACTTTCTTCCCTGCTCGTGCAGCCCACAGCCTGTTTGGTTGCAGATAGCTCAGTGCTGTGGTAACCCCTTCACTTAGAGTGGTGAGGTTACCTAGTACTGAATAACAGCACACATCAGATTCAGTTCATCACAAAAGGTGTTGGTAATACACATCAACTACTTAGTGGCTGATGCATCACGAACGAAGCAACTACTTCGTGATGCATCACAGGTTCATCACACGAGGGGTTAGTATATACCACCTCGAATAAGTTCATCATTACAGACTGGGGATCAGGTTGTAGAAAATCCTAGCTAATGGAGGGATACAAGATCACCTCCCAAAATTAGAGGATCATGACGAAGGAAGTAGAAGCACTATGCAGGAAACTGGTTGCGAAGCCAGGTCCTAAGCCAGCTCCTCCTCTCCGATGGCTGCAGCTTACGGTAGACGACATACTCTGCTTCATTGTCTGCAATGAAGTCGATAACCCTGACCAGCAAGTTAGGCTGGAACAGCCGCGCCTTGCACACAAACCGGGGAGTGAAGATCGTCTTCATCTGAGCGTAGTTCGTGATCGGGGTGCCGACGTACTGACGGTGCTTCGGGTAGCTGTGCAATCCACAAGGAACAACTGTTAGTGCGAATGACATTGACATATATATACTTTTAGATCTATGAAGGAACTGAATGAGGCTTCGTACCTGGATGTACTCGTCCGCCGTCCCTTCATCACCGCTGTAGTAGCAGCAACCATCTTCGCTCCAGTCCAGAATGCGATCGGATTTCATCTTCATAATGACGCTCCACTTTGTCCTCCAGTTTCTGATGTGGTTGTACAGCTGAAGAGTGGTGACATGTACGCCGGCGAATGCAAGAACATCCGTGGCTACCTTCTTCATCTGCTGCTCCTTGAATCCCATGTTGAAGTAGACGCCGCTACGGACGAGCTGAACCAACCGGTTCAACACAAACTCTGATAGCTCAGGTTTCTAAACCATGGCTGGTTTGCTTGCAATCAGACATGGCTGAGCATTCACAGTTGGCACAGACAGATCAGGGGAGCCCAAAAGTATGATGGCCTACATGACAAACACTAGCAGATGAATGAACTAGCACTACCACATGGACATCCTTAAGCACTAGCAGATCAATGAACTACCATATGGACATCCTTAAGCACTAGCAGAACAATGAAGTACCAGTACCACAATCAATGAACATCGAGATAGGTAAGAGCAGCCTTACAGTCGAAGGAGCCACACGCAGCACCGAGGTGGGGAAGCAGAGACCCTGTCGAAGATGCAGGAAACACCACCGTCCCAGTGGAAGAGTCAACGGCGAGAACGGTCCCCGTCGTAGAGTCAGATGGAACCTGGAAAACCTCCACAACCTCCACCGGCGACGAAGGAATGTCCTACAATGGATTCGTCCAGACCCCGGTTGTGTACCCAAAAGATCTAGCTCTAAGGCTAGGGTTTGCAGAAGCTTACCATAACCGAAGTCATGGACGCAGAGGAAGAAGACGACCATCCGCGGCCAGTAGCCGCCACCACAGCCGCTGTCGCCGCCGCAAGCCTTGCCGACCGCGCCGGCTCCGCTAGATCGGGAACGGTAGATGAGCTCTAAATGGGGGGAAATGGGGGATTTGGATTTACCGGTGAGAGAGCCGCCCCTATATACTGTGGCGAAAATTCGTCCCACGCGAGCTCCCGTCATCTCCCGCGGTGGCTTAGCAAGGACGTCGCGTTCTCCACTTTTGCGGAAACGGGGGTGGCTCGTTAGAAACAGCCGAACCGGGCGTTCCTCCAGGGCCTGGCCCAAGGTGCTTTGAGAAGCGGTTCCTGCAAGAACGCGGCCTTGGCCAGGTAACCAAACGGGTCGAAAAAAGCTGGGCCGATGCGAGCCAAGGGGCATGCGGGCTACCAAACGCGCCCTGTGAAACCGGCCAGACCGACAAACCGTGTTTGCCCACCCTTAGCGGCGTGGGTACATATCCCCCAGGTATGAAATTCATGCGGCCTTGTTCGGTTGAGATGAAATCCTAGCGGATTGGAAGGTGTGGACAGGGGATTTAATTCCCTCTAAGTTAAAATACACCTCAATACACTCCAACACTTCTGGGTAGGGGATTAACCGAACAAGCCTTGAAGCATTTAACTCCCACCATACGACAAGTTCTAGGCTACTTGTACACACCACTTTTTGCTACCTATGACACACTATGCATGCGCCACGACAAGCGCACCACTAGTAATAGTTACTCGTGGCGCATCATTTGGTGCGCCGCAGGTAGTGTACATACCCGTGGCGCACTATGAGGTGCGCTACAGGCAGCACAACATGTGCGACACAACTAAGCATTATGGGAAACAAAAAAAGGTGCACAACCAGGTTGTCCAAGAAAATTTACATGAAACACCCTAAAAAGATAATAAAAAAGCAATTGAGTCCCGCTGGGCATCGAAGGGCTAAGACCGAATGATCAATTCCATGGTGTCATGGGTAGGTAGAGGACCGACATCACCTCATTGTCGATGGCGTCGTGGTCGTTGCTGCTGTTGGTGGAGAGCAGTTGCATCTGCAGTAGAAGGAGGTTGGACTCCTCCTTGTGGCATCGAGGAGAAGATCCAGAGCAAGGGCTCGAGGCACCGGCGTCGTCTCCCACGGCGTGAGGGAGCCATTGGTGCAGAGAGGAGGGGACACGACGATGAGATCTCGCAAGAAGGTGGCGGCGTTGTAGAGGCGTTGGGGCTTGGCACAAGGAGAGAAGTAGAGAAGAGAAGGGATCATGAGCAGGTGGCGATGGAGCCGCGCGGCCGGATTTGGGGAAGAGACGAGGCGTTGAGCGCCGATCAGGAGGAAGGAGGAGGCGACAAGGCAAAGTGATGTGGGCATTACCCTTCGGGTAACTAGTATTGTGCTACCTCCCACGACCCAACTAGGGGCCCATGAAGACCATCTACCGACCAAGGTGGGCCGCTATGTCGGTTCCAATGGAGGATTCTTGAAGGACAAGGCAAGAAGACGAAGAAAACAAGGAAAATTTAGATATAAAACTCTCTATAATCTAGTCGGACCCGGACAGAACTCTTGAGACCTGGCTCCCAATATAAGGGCCAGGAGAGGGTCTGCCGAGGGACACACAATCAATTTAGCCATAACCACCATAAGTTGAGAGTTAGGTCATACACAACCCTAGCTTTCCATCGAGACCTTAGTCGAAGCCTTCGGCTACCCCATTGTAACCCGATATTCTCGATAATCAAGATAAGACAAGCAGGAAGTAAGGGTTTTACTTCATCGAGGGCCCCGAACCTGGGTAAATCTCTCTCCCCGTTTGTTTGGGTATCCGATGTCCCGTGTTAGCCTGCAGGATTCCATCAACCCTATGCCCCTCAAGGTGGGCTTTGCCGAGGAGCACCCTCGACAATTGGCGCCGTCTGTTGGAAACCTGTCGGTACGAGGCACGTCATCGGCAGCTTCAATCACATCGGCATCTTTTGTGCTGACTTCACCAACACCTTCAAGTCCAAGAAACTCGGTTCTCTGTGGTTCCTTCGAATAGGCATTGTGTGTGGAAGCCTCACATCCGATCGCTTCAGAATCACGCGGCGATATGGACACGACCTTCGGAGGAGTTCACTTCATCATCGACTCCAAAGGATTTCTCCGACTTCCCAGTTCAAATGTGTCAAGCCTAAGGACTTCGGTTCCGGAAACCATCGGTCCATTGGCAGCTCCAGTAGGTTCACACAGGAACAGCGGTGAAAGCAAAAGTCGCTTCGCTAGCAGAGAGGAGCAACGGAAGAGGCGAAGGAATCTACGCCGTGAGGAAGAAGAACAGGCCGCAAGTCGCCCTCGACTGTGCGAGAAGGGATGCTACAATACGCAACCCAGCAAGAACCGTCTCCGAACGCCTTATCTATCAGCTACGGAACAACTCGGCACACCATGTTATATGCACTCTTATATCGACCCGAAGGATGGCGTCGACAAGGACACTCATTTACTTAGGGATTGTCGATAGTTCATTGACATTCAGCAATTCTGTGACGAGTTAAGGGCCGAATCAGAGGCAAGAGCTCATTCGGCAGAGAAAAGAACGACAGCTTACAGCTACCCGCAACAGTATACACCGGGCGAAGATATCTACATACCAACCGAAGTTTACCCTGCATCTCGAGGTCAAGTGAACATGATTCATAAGACCAGCTTTTCAAAGAGAGAAGCCAAAAAGTTCTCACGAGAAATAAAAATTGTGGAGGTAGCTATGGCAGAGGTACCCGATTACATCGATTGGTCCGATCAGAGCATCCTGTTTAGCAAAGCAGACCACCCAACAGCCGTTCCTAGGCCTGGCCACACTGCCCTAGTTCTTGAAGCGCAGATTGGGGGATATAACATGAGCAAAGTATTTATGGATGGAGGAAGTGGCCTAAATCTCTTGTTTGCTAGCACGACGAAAGCAATGGGATTATCTGTCGATATGCTAAACGAATCCGATACTGGCTTCCATGGAATCATCCCAACCCGACCCGCTTACCCTCTCGGTAAAATTTCGCTGGATGTCGTCTTCGGTACACTGAGCAACTTCAGAAAGGAGAAGCTCGAGTTCGAGGTAGTTGATTGGAAATACAACACCACACTATCCTCGGCAGGCCGGCATTCGCCAAATTCATGGCGGTCCCTCATTACGCATACTTGAAGTTAAAGTTGCCAGGTAACAATGGGACAGCAATAATCGTTCACGAGAGTTTTTCTCGTTCTGATAACTGCGACAGAGAGTTCCAAAAGATCACTTCGAAGTTTGGAGTCAAGGAGGAACTCAACGCAATCGATGAAATCACCGATCATACACAACCACCTGCTGATAATCGAAACAGTAGACCCGACGAATTAAACGTCACGAAGGAAGCAAAGAGCATCAAGTGCACCCCTCTGATACGAAGAAGACAATCAATGTATCGGTAGACCTTACTACCGCATAGGAAGGCGCGCTCATCGAGTTCCTCCGTGAGCGCTGGGAAATATTTGCGTGGGAACCATCCGACATGCCAGGTATTCCTAGGGAACTCGCTGAGCACGCCCTCAATGTTGACCCCAAAGACAAACCGGTGCAGCAGACATTGCGTCGTTTTTCAGAACCAAAAATAAAAGCTATCGATAAAGAAGTTAATCGGCTCCAAAAAGCTGGTTTTACTCGAGAGCTCAAAGAGGCCGAGTGGGTGGCTGACTGATGCGCGTGGTTGACATATTGTCTTTTCGTTCGACATGCGTCCGTTGGGAACCCCAAGAGGAAGGTGTGATGCGCACAGCGGCAAGTTCCCCTCAGTAAGAAACCAAGGTTTAATCGGACCAGTAGGAGTCAAGAAGCACGTTGAAGGTTGATGGCGGCGAGATGTAGTGCGGCGCAACACCAGGGATTCCGGCGCCAACGTGGAACCTGCACAACACAACCAAAGTACTTTGCCCCAACGAAACGAGTGAGGTTGTCAATCTCACCGGCTTGTCTGTAACAAAGAGTTAACCGTATTGTGTGGAAGATGATTGTTTGCGAGAAAATAGTAGAACAAGTATTGCAGTAGATTGTATTTCAAGTAAAGAGAATTGGACCGGGGTCCACAGTTCACTAGAGGTGTCTCTCCCATAAGATAAACAACATGTTGGGTGAACAAATTACAGTTGGGCAATTGACAAATAAAGAGAGCATGACCATGCACATACATATCATGATGAGTATAGTGAGATTTAATTGGGCATTACGACAAAGTACATAGACCGCCATCCAACCGCATCTATGCCTAAAAAGTCCACCTTCAGAGTTATCATCCGAACCCCTCCGAGTATTAAGTTGCAAAGCAACAGACAATTGCATTAAATATGGTGCGTAATGTAATCAACAACTACATCCTTAGACATAGCATCAATGTTTTATCCCTAGTGGCAACAAGCACAACACAACCTTAGAACTTTCTCGTCACTGTCCCGGTGTCAATGCATGCATGAACCCACTATCGAGCATAAGTACTCCCTCTTGGAGTTACAAGCATCTACTTGGCCAGAGCATCTACTAGTAACGGAAAGCATGCAAGATCATAAATAACACGTAGATATAACTTTGATAATCAACATAACAAGTATTCTCTATTCATCGGATCCCAACAAACGCAACATATAGAATTACGGATAGATGATCTTGATCATGTTAGGCAGCTCACAAGATCCGACAATGATAGCACAATGGGGAGAAGACAACCATCTAGCTACCGCTATGGACCCATAGTCCAGGGGTAGACTACTCACACATCACACCGGAGGCGACCATGGCGGCGTAGAGTCCTCCGGGAGATGATTCCCCTCTCCGGCAGGGTGCCGGAGGCGATCTCCTGGATCCCCCGAGATGGGATCGGCGTTGGCGGCGTCTCTGGAAGGTTTTCCGTATCGTGGCTCTCGGCACTGGGGGTTTCGTCACGGAGGCTTTAAGTAGGCGGAAGGGCAAGTCGGGGGGGGGCACAGGGGCCCCACACCATAGGCCGGCGCGGCCAAGGGGGGGGGGGGCGCCGCCCTAGGGTTTGGGCACCCCGTGGCCCCACTTCGTTTCGTCTTCGGACTTCTGGAAGCTTCGTGGAAAAATAGGCCCCTGGGCTTTGATTTCGTCCAATTCCGAGAATATTTCCTTACTAGGATTTATGAAACCAAAAACAGCGTAAAACGAAGAATCGGCACTTCGGCATCTTGTTAATAGGTTAGTTCCGTAAAATGCACGAATATGACATAAAGTGTGCATAAAACATGTAGATAACATCAATAATGTGGCATGGATCATAAGAAATTATCGATACGTCGGAGACGTATCAGCATCCCCAAGCTTAGTTCTCGCTCGTCCCGAGCAGGTAAAACGATAACACGTATAATTTCTGGAGTGACATGCCATCATAACCTTGATCATACTATTTGTAAAGCATATGTAGTGAATGCAGCGATCAAAACAATGTATATGACATGAGTAAACAAGTGAATCATAAAGCAAAGACTTTTCATGAATAGCACTTCAAGACAAGCATCAATAAGTCTTGCATAAGAGTTAACTCATAAAGCAATAATTCAAAGTAAAGGTATTGAAGCAACACAAAAGAAGATTAAGTTTCAGCGGTTGCTTTCAACTTGTAACATGTATATCTCATGGATATTGTCAACATCGAGTAATATAATAAGTGCAATAAGCAAGTATGTAGGAATCAATGCACAGTTCACACAAGTGTTTGCTTCTTGAGGTGGAGAGAAATAGGTGAACTGACTCAACATTGAAAGTAAAAGAATGGTCCTTCATAGAGGAAAAGCATCGATTGCTATATTTGTGCTAGAGCTTTGATTTTGAAAACATGAAACAATTTTGTCAACGGTAGTAATAAAGCATATGCATCATGTAAATTATATCTTATAAGTTGCAAGCCTCATGCATAGTGTACTAATAGTGCCCGCACCTTGTCCTAATTAGCTTGGACTACCGGATCATCACAATGCACATGTTTTTACCAAGTGTCACAAAGGGGTACCTCTATGCCGCCTCGTACAAAGGTCTAAGGAGAAAGCTCGCATTGGATTTCTCGCTATTGATTATTCTTCAACTTAGACATCCATACCGGGACAACATAGACAACAGATTATGGACTCCTCTTTTATGCATAAGCATGTAACAACAATTAATAATTTTCTCATTTGAGATTGAGGATATATGTCCAAAACTGAAACTTCCACCATGGATCATGGCTTTAGTTAGCGGCCCAATGTTCTTCTCTAACATTATGCATGCTTAACCATAGGGTGGTAGATCTCTCTTACTTCAGTACAAGACGGACATGCATAGCAACTCACATGAAATTCAACAATGAATAGTTGATGGCGTCCCCAAGTGAACATGGTTATCGCACAACAAGCAACTTAATAAGAGATAAAGTGCATAATTACATATTCAATACCACAATAGTTTTTAAGCTATTTGTCCCATGAGCTATATATTGCAAAGGTGAATGATGGAATTTTAAAGGTAGCACTCAAGCAATTTACTTTGGAATGGCGGAAAATACCATGTAGTAGGTAGGTATGGCGGACACAAATGGCATAGTGGTTGGCTCAAGTATTTTGGATGCATGAGAAGTATTCCCTCTCGATACAAGGTTTAGGCTAGCAAGGCTTATTTGAAACAAACACAAGGATGAACCGGTGCAGCAAAACTCACATAAAAGACATATTGAAAACATTATAAGACTCTACACCGTCTTCCTTGTTGTTCAAACTCAATACTAGAAATTATCTAGACCTTAGAGAAACCAAATATGCAAACCAAATTTTAGCATGCTCTATGTATTTCTTCATTAATGGGTGCAAAGCATATGATGCAAGAGCTTAAACATGAGCACAACAATTGCCAAGTATCACATTACCCAAGACATTTATAGCAATTACTACATGTATCATTTTCCAATTCCAACCATATAACAATTTAACAAAGGAGAAACTTCGCCATGAATACTATGAGTAGAAACCAAGGACATACTTGTCCATATGCTACAGCGGAGCGTGTCTCTCTCCCATAAAGTGAATGCTAGGATCCATTTTATTCAAACAAAACAAAAAACAAAAACAAACCGACGCTCCAAGAAAAGCACATAAGATGTGATGGAATAAAAATATAGTTTCAGGGGAGGAACCTGATAATGTTGTCGATGAAGAAGGGGATGCCTTGGGCATCCCCAAGCTTAGACGCTTGAGTCTTCTTAATATGTGCAGGGGTGAACCACCGGGGCATCCCCAAGCTTAGAGCTTTCACTCTCCTTGATCATGTTGCATCATACTCCTCTCTTGATCCTTGAAAACTTCCTCCACACCAAACTCGAAACAACTCATTAGAGGGTTAGTGCACAATATAAATTGACATATTCAGAGGTGACACAATCATTCTTAACACTTCTGGACATTGCATAATGCTACTGGACATTAGTGGATCAAAGAAATTCATCCAACATAGCAAAAGAGGCAATGCGAAATAAAAGACAGAATCTGTCAAAACAGAACAGTTCGTATTGACGAATTTTAAAATGGCACCAGACTTGCTCAAATGAAAATGCTAAAATTGAATGAAAGTTGCGTACATATCTGAGGATCATGCACGTAAATTGGCTTAATTTTCTGAGCTACCTACAGGGAGGTGGACCCAGATTCGTGACAGCAAAGAAATCTGGAACTCGCGCAGTAATCCAAATCTAGTACTTACTTTTCTATCAACGGCTTAACTTGGCACAACAAAACACAAAATTAAGATAAGGAGAGGTTGCTACAGTAGTAAACAACTTCCAAGACACAAAATAAAAACAAAGTACTGTAGGTAAAAACATGGGTTGTCTCCCATAAGCGCTTTTAACGCCTTTCGCCTAGGCGCAGTAAAGTGTGCATCAAGTATTATCAAGAGATGAAGTGTCAACATCATAATTTGTTCTCATAATAGAATCAAAAGGTACCTTCATTCTCTTTCTAGGGAAGTGTTCCATACCTTTCTTAAGAGGAAATTGATATTTTATATTACCTTCCTTCATATCAATAATAGCACCAACAGCTCAAGAAAAGGTCTTCCCAATATAATGGGACAAGATGCATTGCATTCAATATCCAAGACAACAAAATCAACGGGAACAAGGTTATTGTTAACGGTAATGCGAACATTATCAACTTTACCCAAAGGTTTCTTTGTAGAATGATCAGCAAGATTAACATCCAAATAACAATTTTTCAAGCGGTGGCAAGTCAAGCATATTATAAATTTTCTTAGGCATAACAGAAATACTTGCACCAAGATCACATAAAGCATTACAATCAAAATCTTTAACCTTCATCTTAATGATGGGCTCCCAACCATCCTCTAGCTTTTTAGGAATAGAGGCTTCACGCTCTAGTTTCTCTTCTCTAGCTTTTATGAGAGCATTTGTAATATGATGTGTGAAAGCCAAATTTATAGCACTAGCATTAGGACTTTTAGCAAGTTTTTGCAAGAACTTTATAACTTCAGAGATGTGGCAATCATCAAAATTCAAACCATTATAATCTAAAGCAATGGGATCATCATCCCCAATGTTGGAAAAAATTTCAGCAAGCCTTTATCACAGTGCAGTTTCAAGCAGTTTTAGCAGCTTCAGTAGTTTTTCGCGCTTTGCATTTGAAGTGGAAACATTGCTAACACCAATTCTTTTATTAGTATTAGTAGGAGGTGCAGCAACATGTGTAGCATTAGCATTACTAGTGGTGGTAATAGTCCAAACTTTAGCTACATTCTTCTCTTTAGCTAGTTTTTCATTTTCTTCTCTATCCCACCTAGCACGCAGTTCAGCCATAATCTTGTATTCTCATTAATTCTAACTTGGATGGCATTTGCTGCAGTAGTAATTTTATTATGATGATTCTCATTAGGCAAAACTTTCGATTTCAAAAGATCAACATCAGCAGCAAGACTATCGACTTTAGAAGCAAGTATATCAATTTTCCCAAGCTTTTCTTCAACAGATTTGTTAAAAGCAGTTTGTGTACTAATAAATTCTTTAAGCATGGCTTCAAGTCCAGGGGTGAACTCCTATTATTGTTGTAAGAATTCCCATAAGAATTACCATAGCCGTTGCCATTATTATAAGGATATGGCCTATAGTTGTTACTAGAATTGTTCCGGTAAGCATTGTTGTTGAAATTATTATTTTTAATGAAGTTTACATCAACATGTTCTTCTTGTGCAACCAATGAAGCTAATGGAACATTATTAGGATCAATATTAGTCCTATCATTCACAAGCATAGACATAATAGCATCAATCTTATCACTCAAGGAAGAGGTTTCTTCGACAGAATTTACCTTCTTACCTTGTGGAGCTCTTTCCGTGTGCCATTCAGAGCAGTTGATCATCATATTATCAAGAAGCTTTGTTGCTTCACCAAGAGTGATGGACATAAAGGTACCTCCAGCAGCTGAATCCAATAAATTCCGTGAAGAAGAATTTAGTCCTGCATAGAAGGTTTGGATGATCATCCAAGTAGTCGATCCATGGGTTGGGCAATTTTTAACCAGAGATTTCATTCTTTCCCAAGCTTGAGCAACATGTTCAGTATCTAATTGTTTAAAATTCATTATGCTACTCCTCAAAGATATAATTTTAGCAGGGGGATAATATCTACCAATAAAAGCATCCTTGCATTTAGTCCATGAATCAATACTATTCTTAGGCAGAGATAGCAACCAATCTTTAGCTCTTCCTCTTAATGAGAAAGGGAACAATTTTAGTTTAATAATATCACCATCTACATCTTTATATTTTTGCATTTCACATAGTTCAACAAAATTATTAAGATGGGCAGCAGCATCATCGTAACTAACACTGTAAAATTGCTCTCGCATAACAAGATTCAGAAAGCAGTGTTTAATTTCAAAGAATTCTGCCGTAGTAGCAGGTGGAGCAATAGGTGTGCATAAGAAATCATTATTATTTGTGGTTGTGAAGTCACACAACTTAGTATTTTCAGGGTTGGCCATTTTAGCAACAAGAATAAAACAAACTAGATAAAGTAAATGCAAGTAAACTAATTTTTTTGTGTTTTTGATATAGTAAACAAGATAGCAAATAAAGTAAAACTAGCAACTAATTTTTTTGTATTTTGATTTAGTGCAGCAAACAAAGTAGTAAATAAAACTAAGCAAGACAAAAACAAAGTAAAGAGATTGAGAAGTGGAGACTCCCCTTGCAGCGTGTCTTGATCTCCCCGGCAACGGCGCCGTAAAATTTGCTTGATGCGCGTGGTTGACGTATTGTCTTTCGTTCGACACGCGTCCGTTGGGAACCCCAAGAGGAAGGTGTGATGCGCACAGCGGCAAGTTTCCCTCGCAAGAAACCAAGGTTTAATCGGACCAGGAGGAGTCAAGAAGCACGTTGAAGGTTGATGGCGGCGAGATGTAGTGCGGCGCAACACCAGGGATTCCGGCGCCAACGTGGAACCCGCACAACACAACCAAAGTACTTTGCCCCAACAAAACAAGTGAGGTTGTCAATCTCACCGGCTTGCTGTAACAAAGAGTTAACCGTATTGTGTGGAAGATGATTGTTTGCAGAAAACAAGAGAACAAGTATTGCGAAGAGATTGTATTTCAGTAAAGAGAATTGGACCGGGGTCCACAGCTCACTAGAGGTGTCTCTCCCATAAGATAAACAAGCATGTTGGGTGAACAAATTACAGCTTGGGCAATTGACAAATAAAGAGAGCATGACCATGCACATACATATCATGATGAGTATAGTGAGATTTAATTGGGCATTACGACAAAGTACATAGACCGCCATCCAACCGCATCTATGCCTAAAAAGTCCACCTTCAGAGTTATCATCCGAACCCCTCCAAGTATTAAGTTGCAAAGCAACGGACAATTGCATTAAGTATGGTGCGTAATGTAATCAACAACTACATCCTTAGACATAGCATCAATGTTTTATCCCTAGTGGCAACAAAGACAACACAACCTTAGAACTTTCTCGTCACCGTCCCGTGTGTCAATGCGTGCATGAACCCACTATCGAGCATAAGTACTCCCTCTTGGAGTTACAAGCATCTACTTGGCCGGAGCATCTACTAGTAACGGAAAGCATGCAAGATCATAAATAACACGTAGATATAACTTTGATAATCAACATAACAAGTATTCTCTATTCATCGGATCCCAACAAACGCAACATATAGAATTACAGATAGATGATCTTGATCATGTTAGGCAGCTCACAAGATCCGACAATGATAGCACAATGGGGAGAAGACAACCATCTAGCTACTGCTATGGACCCATAGTCCAGGGGTAGACTACTCACACATCACACCGGAGGCGACCATGGCGGCGTAGAGTCCTCCGGGAGATGATTCCCCTCTCCGGCAGGGTGCCGGAGGCGATCTCCTGGATCCCCCGAGATGGGATCGGCGTTGGCGGCGTCTCCGGGAAGGTTTTCCATATCGTGGCTCTCGGCACCGGGGGTTTCGTCACGCGAGGCTTTAAGTAGGCGGAAGGGCAAGTCGAGAGGGGCACAGGGGCCCCACACCACAGGCCGGCGCGGCCAAGGGGGCCGCGCCGCCCTAGGGTTTGGGCACCCCGTGGCCCCACTTCGTTTCGTCTTCGGACTTCTGGAAGCTTCGTGGAAAAATAGGCCCCCGGGCTTTGATTTCGTCCAATTCCGAGAATATTTCCTTACTAGGATTTCGAAACCAAAAACAAAGTAAAACAAAGAATCGGCACTTCGGCATCTTGTTAATAGGTTAGTTCCAGAAAATGCACGAATATGACATAAAGTGTGCATAAAACATGTAGATAACATCAATAATGTGGCATGGATCATAAGAAATTATCGATACGTCGGAGACGTATCACTAACCCGGTCATGGTGCCAAAAAAGAATACAATAGTTCTTCGCATGTGCATCGGTTACACAAGTCTAAACAAACATTGCCCAAAGGATCACTTCCCGTTGCCTCGTGTAGATCAGATAGTAGACTCAACGGCGGGTTGTGATCGCCTCTCTTTTCTCGACGCCTACTCATGATACAGTCAGATCAAGCTCAAGAAAGGAGATCAGGAATTAACTGCATTCATAACTCCACATGGCTTTTATTGTTACAACGTCATGAACTTTGGATTAAAGAACGCGGGCGCAACCTATCAGCGGTGTATGCAACCTTGCCTTGCAGAGCAGATCGGTCGTAATATCGAGGTTTACATTGACGACATCGTCGTCAAAACCAGAAATGCGACCACGCTCATTGATGATTTAAGAGAAACTTTCGATAATCTCGACAGATACAAAATCAAGTTGAACTCGAAGAAATGTTTCTTCGGGGTACCAGGAGGTCAAGTACTCGGGTACTTTATTTCAGCAAGGGGGATAGAAGCTAATCCGTTAAAGATTAAAGCTATTCTCGATATGGAGCCACCTAGAAACCTACAGCAGGTGCAATGATTGGCGGGATGATTGGATGCTCTTAGTAGATTCATCGCGAAGCTAGGAGAAAAGGCCTTACCATTCTACCAGTTGATGAAAAATCTGAAAAATTTGTGTGGACGGTAGAGGCGCAAGATTCCTTCGACGAACTGAAGAGGGTTCTGTCAACCTCCCCAGTTCTCGTAACCCCTAAGGATAAGGAGCCAATGTTGCTGTACATAGCTGCCACTATTCAAGTCGTCAGTTCTGTTCTTATCGTCGAACGCGAAGAAGAAGGGAGAGTCCATGGTGTGCAACGTCCCGTTTACTATCTCAGCGAGGTACTCACACCCGCAAATCAACGATATCCTCACCATCAGATGCTGGCATACGCAGTATGGCGAGTAGCACGGAAATTACGGCACTACTTCGTAGAACATCCAATTGTTGTCGTCTTGGAAGATCCATTGGAAAATATACTTACCAATCCGGACGCAACAGGCAGAGTATCTCAATGGTCCATCGAGTTAGCGCCACAAAATATCTCTTATGTTAATCGAACAACAATTAAGTCCCAGGTCCTCCCCGATTTCCTGGTTGATTGGATCCAGTCGCAAATCCCAGCAGCACCCGACATGTCGGGTTCATGGACGATGTATTTTGATGGATCTAAGCGCAGTTCAGGTGCAGGAGCAGGAGTAGTGCTAATTTTGCCGCAAGGAGACAAAATGAGATATGTTTTAAGGATGAATTTCTCATTACCAACAAACAACGAAGCGGGGTACGAAGCATTATTACACGGTATGCGTATGGCCAAAGCATGTCGTGCTACACGTCTGGATATCAACGGAGACTCGAACCTCGTAGTACAACAGTCGATGAATCTATGCGATGCTATTAGCAATAACATGATAGCTTATTGGTAGATGTACCAATCGATGGAAGCTAAGTTTGAAGGCTGCGCGTTAAAACATATCGGCAGAGCCAGCAACGAGGAAGCTGATACTCTAGCTAATATCGGTTCAACATGCTCTTCTATACCAGATGGAGTCTTCTATGAAGTGATTACTCAGAGATCTATTAAAGAGAAAACTTCGACACATCCGGATACATCGGTTACTGATACAGAGGTCATGCCTCAAAAAGCTCCCGAAGATGTCACTAAAGGGTCAAATCAGCAAGTTCTTCTTCTCAAACCATTGTGGACTGAACCTTTTTTTAGCATACTTAATGGAGCAAAAATTTCTAGATGATCCAGTAGAAGCAAGATGCATCGTACGGCAGTCCAAAGCATTCACTATAGTCGATGGTGACCTTTACAAGCGAAGTATCTCTGGTATCTTTCAACAGTGCATCACCATTGCTGATGGAAAGGCTCTACTGCGAGAAATACATGAGGGGACGTGTGGTCATCATGCCAGTAGCAGAGCGCTTGTGGCTAAAGCTTTTAGAGCAGGGTTCTATTGGCCAACAGCAGCAGCCGATGGACGAGATTTAGTTCGAAAGTGCGATCCTTGTCAACGTTTTGCGCCAAAACCACACGCACCGCCACTGATTTAATGACAATACCTTTGGCCTAGCCTTTCGCACAGTGGGGGCTTGATCAAGTAGGTTCGATGTCGAAATCATCCCCTGGTGGTCACACTCATCTGTTGGTGGCAGTCGATAATTTCACCAAATGGATCGAGGCCATACCAGTCACTAATCAGACAGCCAAAACCGCAGTCAAATTTTTCCAAGGAATAACCTGCCATTTTGGTGTACCTCATAGTATCATTATAGACAATGGAACCAATTTTGATTCAAGGGAATTCCATCAATTCTGTAACACCAATGGTATCAAACTCAAATTTGCATCGGTCGCACATCCTCAAACCAACGGGCAAGTAGAAAGGATCATTGGCCTAATTTGCGACGGCATCAAAAAGCGCCTTACGGGTGCAGCTGGAGCTTGGGTCGAGGAATTGCCGTCAGTTCTTTGGAGCTTGCGGACTACAACAAATAGATCAACGCAATATACTCCATTCTTTCTTGTCTACGGAGCCAAAACAGTTTTGCCAGCCGATGTCCGCTTTGAAGCACCTCGGGTGGTAGCGTATAAAGAGACAATCTTTGTTCATGCATTACAAGATGCTGTGGATCTTCTTGATGAGGCTCGAGACGTCTCCTTAGCTCGAACAGCCGTATACCAGCAGGCGATACGGAATTATCACAGTCGAAGGATCCGCACCCGAAGCTTCAGCGTTGGTGATCTAGTACTACGATTGAAGCAAGAGAGATCGCTGAAACTCGAATCTCCATGGGAAGGACCGTTCATCGTCACCGAAGTAATACCAGGAGGAGCTTATCGTCTCAAGAACCCCGCCTCGGAAAAAGATGTCGGGAACCCTCACTACAAGAAAAGTTGCCATGGCCGACGAAGTTGAAGTCGCGTCGTGGTTGCTGGTGTACCATGGCCGACGATTTTTGGTCTCTCCGTTGTGCATGTCAAAACGTTTTTTTTCTCGTTTTTGAGGCCACCTAGCCCGACGAAAACGGCCAAAACGTGGTGTATGGTGGCCCGGGACGTGGTGCATCTCGCAATCTCGGGTTCGCCGGCCGAGTCAACGCAAATCCGCACCGCCGAGGGATGTAGGGCCCAGATGGCAGCCTCTCTGGCATTGTTTTTTTTTCTCGATCGCGCCATCTCGTTCAACGCTCTCCGATCGAGCCGTTTACGATGCAGGATCATGGGTCCCGCATGTCATCCTCTATGAACCAAAATTCTTTCTATTCTTGGATTTTTTTTGACCCCCGATTTCTGGCTACTTCCTTTTTCTTTTGATCCCTTGCCGCCTTGGAAACGTTGAGACCGCCGCCGCTAAATGGGACCCGCATGTCATCCTCTATGTGCAATCAACTTTCTTTTCTTGGAGTTTTTTTGGCACCTCATATTTGGTCACTTGCCTTTTCTTTCGATCCCCGCCGCCTCTCAAACGGTGATACCGCTGCCGCTAAATGGGACCCGCATGTCATCCTCTATGTACTATAAAACTTTCTTTTCTTGAATTATTTTTGGCTCCTCATATTTGGTCACTTGCCTTTTTCTTTCGATCCCCCGCCGCCTCTCAAACGGTGATACCGCTGCTGCTAAATGGGACCCGCATGTCATCCTCTATGTACTATAAAACTTTCTTTTCTTGAATTATTTTTGGCTCCTCATATTTGGTCACTTGCCTTTTTCTTTCGATCCCCGCCGCCTCTCAAACGGTGATACCGCTGCTGCTAAATGGGACCCGCATGTCATCCTCTATGTACTATAAAACTTTCTTTTCTTGAATTATTTTTGGCTCCTCATATTTGGTCACTTGCCTTTTCTTTCGATCCCGTGCAGCCTCTCAAACGGTGATACCGCTGTCGCTAAATGGGACCCGCATGTCATCCTCTATGTACTATAAAACTTTCTTTTCTTGAATTATTTTTGGCTCCTCATATTTGGTCACTTGCCTTTTTCTTTCGATCTCATGCCACGTTTGAAACGTTGAGGAACTCCGTCGGCTCATGGGACCCGCATGTCATCCTCTATGTGCTATAAAAGTTTATTTTCTTGGATTTTTTTCACCCTCTCGATTTTTGGCTATTTCCTTTTTCTTTTGATCCCCGCCGCCTTTGAAACGTTGAGGACTCGCTGGCTCATAGGTCCCACATGTCAGCCTCTATGTACAATCAAGTTTCTTTTCTTGAATTATTTTTGGATCCCGATATTTGGTCACTTGCCTTTTTCTTTCGATCTCATGCCACGTTTGAAACGATGAGGAACCCGTCGGCTCATGGGACCCGCATGTCATCCTCTATGTACTATAAAAGTTCATTTTCTTGGTTTTTTTTCACCCTCTCGATTTTTGGCTATTTCCTTTTTCTTTTGATCCCCGCCGCCTTTGAAACGTTGAGGACTCCGTCGGCTCATAGGTCCCACATGTCAGCCTCTATGTACAATCAAGTTTCTTTTCTTGAATTATTTTTGGATCCCGATATTTCGTCACTTGCCTTTTTCTTTCGATCTCATGCCACGTTTGAAACGTTGAGGAACCCGTCGGCTCATGGGACCCGCATGTCATCCTCTATGTACAATAAAACTTTCTTTTCTTGGATTTTTTTGGCACCTGATATTTGGTCACTTGCCTTTTTCTTTCGATCTCATGCCGCCTTTGAAACGTTGACTAAGTCGCCGGCTCATGGGTCCCGCATGTCATCCTCTACGACAATAAAAGTTTTCTTTCTTGGAATTATTTTTGACCCCTAATTTCCGGCTATTTGCCTTTTTCTTTTGATCTCCCGCCCTCTCGAAACGATGAGGACGCCGTTGGCAGTGTCGGTCCCACATGTCAACCTCTATGAACAATAAAAGTTTCCTTTGATGGATTTATTTTGAACCCCTAATCAATTTCTGGATATTTCCTTTTTTTCTTTTGATCCCCTGCCGCCTTGAAATCACTGAGGATGCTGCTGCCTCATGGGTCCCGCATGTCATCCTCTCGAATCGGTAAATGTTTCTTTTCTTGGATTTTGTTGACCAAACGATTTTTGGCTTATTTTTTCTTTCGATCTCCCGCAGCCTTTAAAACGTTGAGGACGCCGCCGGCTCACGGGTCCCACATGTCAGCCTCTATGAACAATAAACGCCGAGGATGCCGCCGCCTCATGCGTCCCGCGTGTCATCCTCTCAGAACGAAAATGTTTCTTTTCTTGTATTTTTTACCAATAGATTTTTGGTTTATTTTTTCTTTCCATCCCATGCCGCCTTTAAAACGTTGACGACGCTGCTGGCTCATGGGTCCCCGATGTCAGCCTCCCCGTACAAGAAACATGTGATATCTTGATTATTTTGCAGACAATAAACAGTGTATTGCGCTCTGAGCTATTTCAAACGGATAAAATAAATCTTTATTTTTACATAAACAAACTTATATGTTGAATCTCCTTGTTTTTTTTGTTTTTGCGAAGCATAGGACTTTCCTGGTTTTTTTAGAAAATTCCGAACTTTCCTGTTTTGGAGTGGGCTGAAATTGTACGAGTCAAAAGGCCAAGCAGGATAGTTCGAAGGCCAAGATGTCCAGATGCAGCCCAATTGAAATCTTTCTTCTTGGATTTTTTTTCACCCCCTGATTTCTGGCTACTTCATTTTTCTTTTGGTCCTGTGCCGCCTTGGAAACGTTGAGACCGCTGCCGCAAAATGGGACCCTCATGTCATCCTCTATGTACAATAAAATTTCTTTTCTTGGATTATTTTTGGCACTCATGGGTCCCGCATGTCATCCTCTATGAACCAAAATTCTTTCTATTCTTGGATTTTTTTGACCCCCGATTTCTCGGCTACTTCCTTTTTCTTTTGATCCCTTGCCGCCTTGGAAACGTTGAGACCGCTGCCGCTAAATGGGACCCGCATGTCATCCTCTATGTACTATAAAACTTTCTTTTCTTGAATTATTTTTGGCTCCTCATATTTGGTCACTTGCCTTTTCTTTCGATCTCATGCCACGTTTGAAACGTTGAGGAACCCGCTCGGCTTATGGGACCCGCATGTCATCCTCTATGTACTATAAAAGTTCATTTTCTTGGTTTTTTTTCACCCTCTGATTTTTGGCTATTTCCTTTTTCTTTTGATCCCCCGCCGCCTTTGAAACGTTGAGGACTCTGCTGGCTCATAGGTCCCACATGTCAGCCTCTATGTACAATCAAGTTTCTTTTCTTGAATTATTTTTGGATCCTGATATTTGGTCACTTGCCTTTTTCTTTCGATCTCATGCCACGTTTGAAACGATGAGGAACCTGCTGGCTCATGGGACCCGCATGTCATCCTCTATGTCCATCAACTTTTTTTTCTAGGATTTTTTTGGCACCCTAATTTCTGGCTACTTTCTTTTTCTTTTGATCTCAAGTCGCATTTGAAACGTTGGGACCGCTGCTGCAAAATGGGACCCGCATGTCATCCTGTATGTACAATAAAAGTTTCTTTTCTTGGATTATTTTCCACTGTCTGATTTTTGGTCACTTGCCTTTTTCTTTCGATCTCATGCCTTGAAAGGTTGAGGAACCTGGTGGCTCATGGGACCCGCATGTCATCCTCTATGTGCTATAAAAGTTTATTTTCTTGAATTTTTTTTCACCCTCCGAATTTTGGCTATTTCCTTTTTCTTTTGATCCCCGCAGCCTTTGAAACGTTGAGTAAGTCGCCGACTCATGGGACCCGCATGTCATCCTCTATGTACAATCAACTTTCTTTTTCTTTTGATCTCAAGCCGCATTTGAAACATTGAGACCGCCGTCGCTAAATGGGACCCGCATGTCATCCTCTATGTAAAATAAAGTTTATTTTCTTGGATTATCTTTGGCTCTTGATATTTTGTCACTTGCCTTTTTCTTTCGATCTCATGCCGCCTTTGAGACGTTGAGTAAGCTGCTGGCTCAAGGGTCCCGCATGTCATCCTCTACGAACAATAAAAGTTTCATTTCTTGGAGTTATTTTTGACCCCTAATTTCTGGTTATTTGGCTTTTTCTTTTGATCTCCTGCCCACTTTGAAACGATGAGGATGCTGTTGGCAGGTCGGTCCCACATGTCATCCTCTATGAACAATAAAAGTTTCCTTTGATGGATTATTTTGAACCCCTAATTAATTTCTGGATATTTCCTTTTTTTTCTTTTGATCCCCGCCGCCTTGGAATAGTTGAGGATGCCGCTGCCTCATGGGTCCCGCATGTCATCCTCTCGTAATCGGTAAATGTTTCTTTTTCTTGGATTTTGTTTACCAAATGATTTTTGGCTTATTTTTTCTTTCGATCTCCTGCCGCCTTTAAAACGTTGAGGACGCTGCTGGCTCACGGGTCCCACATGTCAGCCTCTATGAATAATAAACGCTGAGGATGCTGCTGCCTCATGGGTCCCGCATGTTATCCTCTTAGTACGGAAATGTTTCTTTTCTTGGATTTTTTACCAACAGATTTCTGGTACTCCCTCCGTTCTTTTTTAATTGACTCAGATTTAGTACAACTTTGTACTAAATTTGAGTCAATTAAAAAGTAACGGAGGGAGTATATTTTTTCTTTCCATCCCCTGCCGCCTTTAAAACGTTGACGACGCTGCTGGCTCATGGGTCCACGATGTCGCCCTCCCCGTACAAGAAACATGTGATATCTTGATTATTTTGCGTACAATAAACAGTTGTATTGCGCTCCGAGCTATTGCAAACGGATAAATTAAATATTTATTTTTACATAAACAAACTTATATGTTGAATCTCCTTGTTTTTTGTTTTTGCGAAGCATAGGTCTTTCCTGTTTTTTTAGAAAAATCCGAACTTTCCTCGCTTTGGAGTGGGCTGAAATTGTACGAGTCAAAAGGCCCAAGCAGATAGTTCGAAGGCCCAAATGTCCAGATGGAGCCCAATTGAAATCTTTCTTTTCTTGGTTTTTTTCACCCCCTGATTTCTGGCTACTTCATTTTTCTTTTGGTCCCGTGCCGCCTTGGAAACGTTGAGACCGCTGCTGCAAAATGGGACCCGCATGTCATCCTCTATGTACAATAAAATTTCTTTTCTTGGATTATTTTTGGCTCCTGATATTTGGTCACTTGCGGTTTTCTTTCGATCCCGTGCAGCCTCTCAAACGGTGATACCGCTGCGGCTAAATGGGACCCGCATGTCATCCTCTATGTACAATTAAGTTTCTTTTCTTGAATATTTTTGGCTCCTTATATTTGGTCACTTGCCTTTTTCTTGCGATCTCATGCCACGTTTGAAACGTTGAGGAACCTGCGCAGCTCATGGGACCCGCATGTCATCCTCTATGTACTATAAAAGTTCATTTTCTTGGTTTTTTTCACACTCGATTTTTGGCTATTTCCTTTTTCTTTTGATCCCCTGCCGCCTTTGAAACGTTGAGGACTCCGCTGGCTCATAGGTCCCACATGTCACCTGTATGAACGATAAAG
>NC_061508.1:259285346-259372573 GCF_022539505.1 Lolium rigidum | reverse complement strand
GGCCCATTTGGTATATGGTGGTCCCACATGGTAAATGGGCCGGCCCTTTAACGAGAAGGTGGGACCCACATGTGCTTTTGGCCCGGCCCACTATCTTGTTGGGCCGGCCCACTTGCTATATGGTGGACCCCACATACTAAATGGGCCGGCCCTTTAACAGGGAAGGTGGGACCCACATGGGTTTTTGGCCGGCCCACTATCTTGTTGGGCCGGCCCACTTGCTATATGGTGGACCCCACATACTAAATGGGCCGGCCTTTTAACGAGAAGGTGGGACCCACTCGTGCTTTTGGCCCGACCCACTATCTTGTTGGGCCGGCCCACTTGCTATATGGTGGACCCCACACACCAAATGGGCCGGCCCTTTAACGGAAAGTGGGACCCACTGTGTTTTTGGCCCGGCCCACTATCTTGTTGGGCCGGCCCACTTGCTATATGGTGGACCCCACATACTAAATGGGCCGACCCTTTAGCTGGAAAGTGGGACCCACTCGTGTTTTTGGGCCGGCCCACTTGCTACACGGTGGACCCCACACACTAAATGGGCCGGCCCTTTAACGGAAAGTGGGACCCACTGTGTTTCGGCCGGCCCACTTGCTTCTTGGGCCGGCCCAGTAGCTGTAAGGTGGACCCCACATGTTAAATGGGCCGGCCCATTTAAGTTTTGACCAGTCAACCTTAGAATGGGCCAGCCCAGCTATATAGTTGACCGGTCAAACTATGTCAGCTGGCCCGGCCCGCTTAAGACGTGGCAGGCCTCGTGTGGGCCTACCATCTACCACGGGGTTTCAGCCGGTTAACGCCGTTAGCCGCGGTTAACGGCGTACGCCACGTGTCGGCTTGCATGACGTTAGCAGTCAACGGGCTCCTGGAAACACTTGCGCAACGGTCCGATTTTCCGTGGCGGAAGGGCGCCCAAGCGCGACGGACCGAAAAAAACGTCGTTGGACTTTGCCCGACGCAGTTTCCACAACAGAACCCATATCGTCGGGTTAGGCCCATGGGCGACGAAAAATACCCCTTAGCGGACGATTTTGAGACGTTGTCTATCAGAACTTTTCTTGTAGTGTGGGTTTTGTCAGGCAACACATTCTGGCACGCCCGGTGGGACATTCTACAGCAACTATGTCAACATCTGCAGCTGAGATGGCGGACGAACCAGTCACGTACGCAGATCTTCCTGAGGAGCACAAGAAGAAATATGATGAGATTAAAGCCGTCTTCGAATCCGATCTCATCGGCTCTTTCACGAAGACCCGTTCACATGGCATTAGGTGGAAAGGGTTCTCACCCGAAGGTGCTCTCGATGAAATAGATCTGTCTACCCCTTCAGAGGAACGCACCAGAGCTCTGCGCCAGGAAGTTAATTACATGGTGGCTCATTCTCTACACCGGCATTCTGAGAGCCTGGTGAACGCTTTCAAGCGCATTGCGGTTCGCGTGGTTCAGGAAATCATGAAGCATCAGTACTCTAGGTCAGGGCCTGCCCTAGGGACTCACCAGGGAGAAATACCGTTCCAGACCAGACCGCCGCTGCCATTCGCGCTTACAGCTCCAGAGCCACAGGGTTCACCGGCGTACGTCGTCTACAAGGTTGGAGGCGATCCTGGCGACTGCCAATTCCTATATGAGCCGCCTAAAGAAATCCCACATGGATACGTGTGCACATACGTGCCGGACTGCAATAACTTGGTGCGCACGAACCGGATCGCGAGCAGGAGGGATTTACGGGAGCGGACGCCGATAAACAGGCATGGCTAGCTAAATATGCCACCGAACGAGTCATGAAAGCTCGGTCCCCGCAGCTCATACCATGGAACAAATCGCGTACAATCTTGAGAGACCGGGTTCGGCATCCTCGCCAAAGAGGAAAACAATCGGCTATTCCAAGCCGTACCCCGACGAGTATGATTTGATCCCGCTGCCACCCAAGTATCGGCTCCTCGAATTCTCAAAATTCAATGGAGCGAAGGGTCCAGCTCAATTGAGCACGTGAGCCGATATTTGGCACGCTTGGGCATGATTTCGGCATCGGACCCGTTACGTGTGAGGTTTTTGCGCAATCTCTCACGGGATCAGCCTTTGGGTGGTACACCTCGTTGCCACCAAACTCAGTCCGGACGTGGAAGCAACTGGAAGAGCAGTTTCATGTTCAATATCACTCGAAGCTACCGAGGCTGGCATTGCCGATCTAGCGCAGAGTGCGGCGAAGCGGGAGAAACGGTGTCGGAATACATTCAGCCGTTTCAGGATCGTCGAGAACCGATGTTATTCGGCTCGTTTAACTGAGAAAGAAGCAGTCGATCTGGCAGCATTGGACCTCGCAACGCCGATCAAGGATCTGGCTTTCCAAGTAGAGTACAGTTCACTGGCGCACATGGTCCAGAAATTAACATTGTATGAGCACCGCCACCCAGAATTGTACCAAGACAAGTTCAAGCGTCCGATAGGCCTGGTCGAGACAGAAGAAGTTGAGGATTCTGCAGAAGACCAGGAAGTAGCCGCGGCTGAATGGGCTCGGGGGGCAGCTCCCGTGTCCTGCAAATGGGTGAAACAACAAGGGCCTGCAAAAGGGTTTGACTTTGATGTGAGCAAAGCTGAGCAGATATTCGATTTATTGCTTAAGGAAAAACAATCGAAGTTACCCGAAGGCCATAAGATCCCTACGGAACAAGAAATGAACGGGAGACCGTATCGCAAGTGGCATCACTCGTTCACCCATATCACCAATGATCGCAAAGAGTTGCGTCGGCGAGATCCAAACGGCGGTAGAACAAGGCCGTTTGATCTTTGGGCAGTTTGCCATGAAAGTGGACACACACCCGTTCCCTGGTGTCAACATGGTGGAACTCAATCACTCCACGAGGCGTCGGCTAGATTTCTCATTCGACATTAACATGGCAGGGCCTGTATACCACCATAGCAAGGAAAAGGAGGAGGACGGCCCACGCGACCGGCCCCGATATGATGATAGACGATACCTCACCGAGGAACAGGTGAGAAACGTGCGGTACCAACGTCCGCTCTCCGCGCATCTCCTTAACAAATCTGAGCGTCAGTACGACCGACGTCGGCGGTACGACAGAGATGACGAAAGATATCATCGGTCTGACGTAGACAATGGAAGATATCGTCGGTATGATAGAGACGACGAAGGATATGAGCACCGCGCTAAGGGGAAGTCAAGGGAGCGAGGAAGACATGGATAGACACTCGGGACCTGTCCTTTCTTTAAGCATGGCTGGGATTCAGGAATGAGCCGATTGCCTACGATCGACAACTGCCCGGAGTGTAGACAGCAGAAGAAGGACGCAGGTGAGGTTTCAGTTTTCAAGCGTCTAGGGCCTCTCCCACCTCAGAATAGACGAGCTGAGTCATCTCAAGAGGAAGATTTTGAGGAGTCAGAAGATGAGGAAGAGGATAGATACCACCGGCCAAGGTGGTGCCCTGATGGACTCAGTCACTCCCAAAAGCGTAGGGTTCAGCGGCTACGTAGCTTGGAGCAAGCCGAGGCGCAATACCTGCACACGTTGAGGAAAGCGCGGCCCGATCTGGCCATGAAAATTCAGCAAACTTTGGACGCGGAGAGTCGTCCACAGAAGAAAGAATGGCGCCCCAAACAAGTAAAAGCCGATGCGGAGGCATCGGCTGGCACTAATATGGTGTTCATACTTCCCTCGGAGTTTTGTGCTCCAAGAACCGAAGAAGTGCTGATAGCGCAGTTTGACTGCGGCCCACGTCCAGTCATCTTTGAAAAGCCACGAGAGAAGAGCTACAAACATTTGAAGGCCTTGTACCTAAAAGGTTATATCAATGGGCAGCCTGTCGGCAAGATGCTGGTTGACACGGGAGCGACAGTCAATATAATGCCATACTCCATGCTACGGCGTTTGGGACGCTCTAACGCAGATCTGATCAAAACCAACGTCACACTAAGCGACTTCAATGGCCAAGCATCAGAGACGCAAGGCGTTCTGAACGTGGATCTAACCGTGGGCCGAAAGACCATCCCTACATCATTCTTCATCGTCGACAACAAAAGCACGTACGCTGTCTTGCTAGGGAGGGATTGGATTCACGCCAACTGTTGCATTCCATCCACAATGCACCAATGCCTGATACAATGGGATGGAGATGAAGTGGAGGTCGTGCATGCAGATGACTCGATCGAGATCTCAATAGCTGGCATGAACATCTGGGATGCGGAAGACCAAGGGCCGCTCTCCGGAGTCAGTTTGGACGGCTGTGAGTGTATCGAAGCTACAAAAAACGGGGTGAGGCTGGTCTTATCCACCGGCCTGACAGAGTAGCAACAGCAAAGTCACTGGACGTACGTGGCAAGGCCGATCCCTGCGATCGGCCCCAAAAAATAAAAAGCAATGATCTCACTTCAAGCATGTCACGTAGTCGTAGTAGGGAGACTCCCTCCCGTAGTGGAGCACAAATAAGTTGTAAACCTTCCTTGAGCAATGCAATCGAAATGGGGGCCGATTCCAGCAATCGGCCCAAATTATCCTCGCCATACGTTTTGCCTGTGTTTAGCATTGATCTAGCAGGCGACGGAAAGCTAGGGTATGGGTTTACATCGGCTGATGAGGTAGAAGAGATTGACATTGGTCCTGGGGATAAGCCACGACCAACATTTATCAGCAAAAAGTTAGATCCGCATCTGAGGAGCCTGATGATAGCTTTGTTGAAAGAATACCCGGATTGTTTTGCCTCGGGATTACACAGAGATGCTCCGGGTTAGACAGGAGCATCATTGAGCATCGGCCCCTCTTAAGAAAGGATTTCGGCCGTTCCAGCAGCGAGCACGACAAATGAAGGCCGAAATTTTGGAAGAAGTCAAGAAAGAGATCGAGAAAATGTTGACCGCCGGGTTCATCAGGCCATGCAGGTATGCTGAGTGGATTTCTAGTATCGTACCTGTAGAGAAAAAGGACGGCCGATGGCGCGTCGCCATAGATTTTCGAGATCTCAACAGAGCCACTCCAAAGGATGAGTACCCAATGTCGGTAGCAGAGACATTGATCAATGCAGCTGCTGGTCATAAGGTTTTAAGCTTCATGGATGGCAATGCCGGTTACAACCAAATTTTTATGGCTCCAGAAGATATATACAAGACTGCATTCAGAGTACCAGGTTCGGTGGGCTTGTTTGAATATGTAGTCATGACATTTGGACTGAAAAATGCCGGCGCAACATACCAAAGAGCCATGAATTACATCTTTCATGATCTGATCGGCAAGTTGGTGGAGATTTACATTGATGACATGGTAGTCAAGTCTTTCTCAGTAGAAGGACACTTGGAGGATTTGCGACGCATCCTGGACCGAACTAGAAAATTCGGGCTAAGAATGAATCCAAAGAAGTGTGCTTTTGGTGTGACGGTCGGTCAGTTCTTGGGCTTCTTGGTTCATGAACTCGGAATTGAGATCGGCCTGAAAAGTCAGGAGGCAGTACGAACAATGAAGCCACCTACCACGAAGAAGGAACTC
Organism: Lolium rigidum; assembly: GCF_022539505.1. Taxonomy (NCBI): domain Eukaryota; kingdom Viridiplantae; phylum Streptophyta; class Magnoliopsida; order Poales; family Poaceae; genus Lolium; species Lolium rigidum. Next base: position 259,367,075 of record NC_061508.1, on the reverse strand, counting down.
CAGTGCCTCATCGGCAAAATCAACTTCGTCAGAAGGTTCATCTCCAACCTGTCAGGGCGAATCGAGCCGTTCATGGGATTGGTAAAAATTAAAGCTGATGAGGAATTTCGCTGGGGGGCAGAACAACAACGAGCGTTTGATGAGATTAAAGAATATCTAACGAAGCCGCCTGTGTTGGTTCCGCCCCAGCAAGACAGACCATTCTATATTTACCTGTCAGTAGCTGACACTTCCATCGCCTCGGTGGTGGTGCAAGTCTATGATGGTCTGGAGAGAGTCGCTTTCTACCTCAGCAGGAGGATGTTGGATGCAGAGACTAGGTACCCTGAGATCGAGAAGTTGTGCCTCTGCCTATTTTTTACCTGCACCAAGCTTCGTCACATCTTCCTGTCAGCAGAGATTATCATCATATGCAAAGCAGATGTCATCAAACACATGCTGTCGGCACCTGTGTTGAAAGGCCGACTCGGTAAGTGGATATTTGCATTATCGGAATTTGATCTCCGATATCAACCTGCGAAAGCAGTCAAGGGACAGGCGTTGGCCGATCTTATTGTTGAACGAATCAACACTGATATAGCAGCACTGTCTGTACGTGCATGGGCCATGTTTTTCAATGAATCGGCTTGTGATGATGGTTGCGGCATCGGCATTCTACTCGTGTCGCCCCGGGGGGCAACGTATTCCTTCTCCATCAGGCTGTCTACCCCTTGCACCAACAATGTCGCTGAGTATGAAGCAATACGCAAGGGAATGGAGTTGCTTTTGGAAGCCGGGGCAGAGGCAGTGGAACTTTTTGGAGACTCACAATTGGTGATTTCACAACTCACGGAGGAATACAAATGCGAGTGCGAGTCGCTCTTCCCATTATGGATGCAATGCCGTGAGCTGATGACACAATTTAGGTACGTAAACTTCAACTGGATCCCGAGGTTGCAGAATACCGAGGCGAACGATCTCGCACAGATGGCGTCAGGCTACAAGGACGTAGCAGGTGGAGCCGATGTTCAGGTACAGTTCCTGGAACCGGATGACTGGAGAGCCGATATCTTCAATTACTTGAAAGATTCGGCTCGGGGGGCACCTAAACGGATAAGGTACAAGGCCATGAAGTACGTCCTTATTGGGGATGACATGTTCTACAGGACTTTGGAAGGATTACTTCTCAGATGTCTGGGACCAGCCGAGTCAAATCAGCTCTTACACGAGGTACACGAAGGCGCATGTGGAACTCACCAATCGGTCCATAAGATGAAATGGTTGATCAGGCGATCTGGGTTTTATTGGCCCACTATGCTTGAGGATTGTTTTAAGTACTATAAAGGGTGTCAAGCATGTCAGAAGTTTGGGAAAATTCAGATGGCGCCTGCGTCAGCGATGAACCCCATTATCAAGCCGTGGCCATTTCGAGGTTCGGGCATGGATATGATCGGCAAAATCAATCCTCCATCGAGCAAAGGCCATGTGTGGATTTTGTCCATCACAGATTATTTTACTAAATGGGTGGAGGCCGTCCCTATGAAGTCAGTAGCATCGGCCGATGTTATCAATTTTGTGAAAGAACATGTCATTCATAGATTCGGGATTCCCCAGACTATCACGACCGATGGAGGTTCGGTTTTCATTTCTCGCGAGTTTAGAGAGTTCTGCGAGGGAATGGGAATTAAGTTGATCCGATCATCTCCATACTATGCTCAGGCAAATGGGCAAGCTGAAGCATCCAACCAGAGCCTTATTAAGCTGATTAAGAGGAAAGTCGACGAGCACCCTAGACGTTGGCACGAGGTATTGTCAGAGGCTTTGTGGGCTTATCACATGTCATGTCATGGAGCAATAAAAACCTCGCCATACCATCTGGTCTATGGACAAGAAGCCGTGTTGCCCTGGGAAATCACGGCTGGGTCGAGACGTGTTACATTTCAGAATGACTTAACAACTGAAGAATATGCAGCCCTGATGAGTGATAGCATTGAGGATCTCGACGGAACTTAGACTTTGGTCGCTTGAGAAAATTAAAGAGAACAAAGCCAAGGTAGCTCGCGCATATAATAAGAAGGTGAGACCAAAGGAGTTCCACGTTGGTGATCCGGTATGGGAAGTCAGTATTGCCATTGGAGACTAAGGATAAAGTGTATGGTAAATGGTCTCCAAATTGGCACGGGCCGTACAGAGTCGACCAAGTTTTAAAGGGTAACGCATACATGCTCGAGGAGCTGAGTGGTGCGAAGTTCCCAGTGGCTGTTAATGGTCAGCATCTCAAGAAATATTTCCCGAGTATGTGGGATGATGGACAGTGAAATATAGGGGCCGATGCATGAAATCGGCCAGTAAAAAACTTTTTAAATATGCAAAGCACAGCCGATGCACTGACATCGACTTTAGAACTAAAAAGCCGATGCGTAGCCATCGACTCTAGAGGAACAAACTGTTGCGAGCAGGTATCAGTTTACCGTTTGAATTTGGGAATGGTCGCTTGGATCTGTCTAAATAGGTAACTGAGGCTGGCCTTGCTGGCGTTTTTGGTAAAAGACCGATGCGTTGCCATCGGCTCTTTGAGCATTGATCTACTTTGACAATTGGGAAAATCAAACCGAAGCATTCTTCATTGATTAAAGGAGGATTTTTACAATAAGAGCCGATTGCTCACAAAAGGAGGATCTACTGCCTAATGTACTACTACTAGTCCTATTCTAGTGGTCCCTAATCTAGGGGCCGTCGGTGCCCTCGTCGTCGCCGTCCTCGCTGCTGTCGGCGCTGCTGCCGGCGACGTCTTCGTCGCTGCTGCTAAAGCCGCCGGCAGGGGCGCCTTCTTCATCGTCGTCGTCCTCCGACCCGGCGTGGAAGCGCTTCACCGGCGGTTACTCGTCGGAGCAGGTGTCGTCCTCCGATTCATACTCCTCGTCGGAGGAGAGGCCCGTGTCCCAGGAGAAGGCGTCGTCGTCGCTCTCCTCCTCCCACTCCCCGTCCACGAGGAACTGGAGGTTATCCTCCCCGTCGGTCAAGGATTCCTCATCCTCTGACTCGACGGTGAAGTCCCAATCCCTCTCGTCCCACCACTCTGGGCGCGGGCCTCGTACGCCCTTTTCGGGTCGTACTCCGGCGCCGGCTCGCTGGAGGAGGAGGACTGGAAGGAGAGACCCGAAGAGGCAGAGGAGGAGGAATCCATGGTTGCAGAGGAGGGTTTTTTGCCGATGGATAATGTGGAACAGGAGGATGAAGAGGCGAACTGCTCGGGTGAGATTAAATAAAGGGGATATAGTGGGAGATGATTCAATGCTTGGGCAGTTTTCGAGGATGCGGTGCCAAAACTGTCAATCGTGCAGTACGGAGAAGTTGAGAAGACAAGGCATCATGATGGAAAGACACTGAAGCGGTTCTGCTCTGCAACGCGTAACCCGATGAAGAAAAACAGAGTGGTTTTGGAATTATTATTGCCAAAACCAGGGGGGGGCATGTGTTATCACCAGAATTTAGCCAGAGCAGGAGATGGGCCGTGATTGAGATGGGCTTAGAGGACATGCATATAAAGTGTCTATGAATCGGCCTCGTATGAGAGTTTGGGCTAGATTGCCCGTGTATCTGTATATTATGGTAGATTACGTTTTATGTTTAGAATTAAGAGATAGAGTTTAGTCGTACACAGCTAGGTTTATTCCCAAGATAGAAAGTCTACGGACTATAAATATGTACCTAGGGTTATTGAGAAAGGAGGACGATCACGTTCACAACAAACCAATCTAGGCGCATCACCACCCCTTGTTTCGAGGGTTTCTTCCGGGTAAGCGACATGCTGCCTAGATCGTATCTTGCGATCTAGGCAGTATCAGTTTATTCGTTGTTGGTGTTGCTCGTGCTGAATCCTTGTTGATGGCGAGCAATACCGTTATCATAGATGTTTTGGGGCTGACGTCGATACTTTTCTGATATACTTGCTTAGCTATGCTGCCCCTCAATATCTCGCTGCCTTTGCACCTATCTTGGGTGTAAGGGCAGCGTCTTGCTTAATCTTTATTTAGTAGATCTGATCTGTTGTGGTTGTTCCTTGTTCTCCAAGGATTAGTTTGATATCCGCATGATTAGGCCTTGCAAACGGGTTGAACGATCCAGTAGTGCGTAAGGTATAGTTTGCTGATCCTAGAGGGATTGTTCCGGGAATCGACTTTATGTTGGTTTTTAGGCCTCTTTAGGACTAGTTTTCTATTATCTTACGTATCTGCCAGGCTCAACTACGTGTAGGATGTTCCGGTTATGCGGTGAAAACCCTAGACTGTCGTAGATTGATTTATTTTGGTTTTGATTAAGCAGGATCCCCATGTTATCGTAAATCCAACGTGAACCATGGGTCAATCGGCTCTTTGAGCCGATTCACAGGGTAACCTAAGAGCCGATCGGGGCTCGTATTTAATGTTTACGTGTTTGCCATGCAGGAAACTAATCGAAGAAATCCATCACCTTCCTGACCAGGTATAGGTCAGGTGGCACGCCCTCGCATTAGCCAGGACGTGTGCCGGAGCTTTGCGGGCCATCGCCCGAGGGACCAGGGCCCACCAGCAGTCCTGGGAGCCTCCCGGCTCTCCGTGTTGCTCGTCGGTGCTCGCCGGTGGGTTTTGGCAGGCAACAAGCGCGCCGAAGCCGGAGGAGATGGCGGCGGAGAAGGTGGCATATCCAACCTTGGGGCGCCGTTGTGGATGCCCTCGACCGACGACCGAGAGGGTGCGCCCAGGAATTCCCCAGAAAAGGAGGCGGACCTCCTTGTTCCACGTGTTCCTCCGGCCGACGAGGCCGCCGGTGTTGTTCATGTCGATGTTGAACTGCGCCTGGAAGAAGTCCGCCCACCAGTCATCGTTGCCGATGGGGGCCCAGGTGGGGTTGGCGCGCTCCTCCAACGATCGGTTCCCGGCGGCGGCGGCGGGACGCCGATCCCATTGACGGCCATCCTCTAGCCGCCGCCGCTTGGCAGGCGCATGTCCGGCAGGACACGGTACCGCACGCGGTACAGCGCCCATACCTCCGCCACCGTGAGACAGCCACGCCCGAAGCCGTTCGCGGCGTGGATATTCTTTCCGGAGGACGACATTGGAACGTGGCGAGAGGAAGGAAGGAGGCGCGGCAAGATTGAAACGTTGAAGCGACGAGAATGAAGGAGGGGGCGCTCTTTATTGTACAGCGGCGACAGACGAGGCGGCAGCGGAGCGTTGGCCACAATAAACGCCGGCACGGATGGCTAGCGGCCATGCGCGACGAGACGCTTCACTGCGTTGTCTGGGAAATCTTGGGCGCCATTAACGTCGCTTGACCAGAGGTAGGCGAAGGTTTTAGACTTTCGTGTTAATGACACGTCGGACCCGCCACCCTACCTCGCTTCTCGCTCTGTCCGACGCGCCCGGAGCGTCCCATTTGGAGCGTGGATGGGCTCGGGACGCTGGACACCGTATTGAGCCCGCCAGGCGAAAGGAGGGTTTGGACGCGCGATTGGGACCGAAAGAACGTTCAGCGCGTCCAAAAAACCATTGGGGAACGCTTTGAAGAACGCAACTAAAGATGCTCTAAGCCTCGGGACATGGGGTAAACAGTTCCTGATGGCTGACATGGATCGATCAAAGCCTTCTGGAGACGGCGTCGGTGCAGCTGAAAAAGGTGCATCGATTTTCCCAGATTATTCGGCACGAGGTACCTGCATGGGCAGAACGTCGACTGATCTGCACTCCGCGGCCGGCCATGACAAGCTGCTTTGATAAGGAGTCGTAGTCGTCGGAGGAGAGTCGACAGAAGGACAAGCAGCAGATTTTTTTTTTTTTTTTTTTTTTTTGAGCGGGATGTGGCTTTGCATTTGACGCGCGGGCCTGCTTCGCCTTTCACTTATCCATTGTACCGGCCGGCTCCTTTGCTTTCCCTCGGCTCACCTTTGGACATGCCCATGTTGGGTTGTCTCTTTAATTTCACTCGCTGGGACATTTAAACTTGACTAATTTTCAGGACAGAGATTAGATAAATACAGATCGATCTAGTAGGACTCAAGAATTATTAATTTCCCCATTTCTGATTTTATTTCCGACTTATTGGCAAACGAATATTACATTGAACTGGATTTTATTCAGTCCCTGAAGGCTCTCTCTTTCTCCCCTGGTCGTCCCCCGCGGCGGCCTAAGGGGAGAAAACCCTAGCCCCGCCCTCCCGCTCCCCCCTCTCCCCTCCCTTCCCTGCGGTCGCCAGCGTGTGCCGCCGGGCAAAGCCCGCGTGGTGCCGGCGGTGGCGGGCCTTCCCTTACCCGGTGCGTGGCAGGCCATGTGGGGAGGCGCTGCTCCATGGCGGTGGTGCATCTCGGCGGAGGTCGGCGGGGCCTGGCGTGGCGGCGGCTGGCGAGCCGCGTCAGGGGCGTCCTCTCGCACATGGAGGCGGCAGTGGTCGCTGCAGCTGCGCATGGTGGTCGTGGTTGTGCATGGGGACCGGGCTCGATCTCGGCCTATGTGGGCCGGCGTGGGCCGTGGCTTCAGGGCGTGGTGGCGGCGCGAGGAGCTCTGTCTCCGGCATGTTGCGTGGGGGCAGCTGCAGTGGTGGTTGGCCGGAAAGGGTGGCTTCCTCCCTCGAGCTCTTGCTGGCCGCCGGTGAGGCCGGTGGTAGTCGGCACTCCTCTTCGGTGACGGTGAGGCCGGTGTGGTTTCTTGCCTTTCTGGTGGTGGTCCAAGCCGGCGTCTGCATCTCCGTCCATCATCTCCAGTTCGCTGCTGGCGGCATCAGGGGTACGGTGAAGGACCAGGGTGAAAGCCCTGCCCGGTGTTTCCGATGCGGATCACGGCGACGCCTGAGGGCGCCGCTTCCTTCTTGAAGGCGTGATCTTTGGTCCCAACCGTGCCTTCCCTCTCATCTGGTGCCACGGGAAACCCTATGTCTAGTCCATCGGGCAAGGCGGCGACGGTGCCACGGCGTCGTTCTCCTTTTGAAGACGTTGTTGAGGCTACTTGGGGAGAGGCCAATGTGTAATTGGAGGCTGGGCATTGCGATGCGCTGCCGGTGTTGGCTGCTGGCCAGGGCATGGGGCTTCGAGGCGCTATGTACGACGTGGTGGATGCAACCTAGTCAGCTGCTTCTACAAGTCCGAAGGATCCTGCCTTCTTCTCGCCGACTCTTCTAGGCTCATGAGGGGAGGTACGTTGGTCCGGGCTGCCTTGGAGTCGCGATCGTGCTATGGTGGTGTCTCGCTTGGTTCGGGACGCGGTTTGGTGGCTCCGTGCTCCATCTCCTCACCTCTTTTGGCAGGATGTTGGGGGAGGGTCGTTCTCATCGGATCGTTTGTAGCGGGTGTTGTAAGCCGCTTGGTTATGTATCGTCTTGGCCGTCGGCCTCTCCTATGTGATTGATACGTCTTCCAGGACGTATTCTCGAAAAAGAACTGGATTTTATTCATGGTGTTCTACCAAGTTTAACTCAAGAACTTTGCAGGCTGTGTCGTTTTATAATCCAAACCAAAGATTATATACAAAACAGATATATGACGAGGGTCCATTTTGAACCAATGTCTGATACCGTAGTCCACCACATACAAGAAATAATACACTTGAAAGACAGGAATGGATGCAGGATGTCATCCACGCGAGATATGTTTTTCTTTGCAGCTTTGTCGAATGTCCTTGGAATATTGGAGCAGTGAACTTAAATTAACTCTGCAATCTTCAGGAGCTACGGAGTACCTTTCAAGGATCCGCGTTGCTCTGTCCCAGGGCGATACGGATAGTTCCCCCAGATCGTGGCCACCGACCTCCTCCCCGACAGCCCCTCCCCTCCCCGCCGTCGCCAAGGGTCACCGCCGAGCAAAGCCTGTGCGGTGACGGAGGAGGCGGGGTGTTCTCCTGCGGTGGGCACTATCCTCGCGACTGGTTGCGCGTGCGTGCTAGGCATGGCTGCCGCGCGGTGGCGCGGTGCACGCTGATGGCGGTGCTGCAGTCTGGGCCCAATCTTGGTCCGAGATGGGTTGGGCGGGCCGCATTTTGCGGATGTTCGGCCGGTGCTTGCGTGTTTGTTTTGGCTACTACTGTCTTGCTCCCACACTCCTGGCGGGTCTGCAGCTCCGTTGGCTACCTCTCCTCACCGGCGTGCCGCTTCGGCTTCGGGGGTTTGTGCATGGGTGCGGCTAGGAAAGCGGCGATGGGCAACGGCGTGGGGGCGTCTTTCTGCCTAATAAAGATGGTTGTCCTATGGTTCCAACTCGAGCCAAGATGAAGATCTGGCGGATGCGTGTGGCTGAAGTGTCATGTTTTGGAAGACTCCATTGGTGAACTCCACTAGGAGATTCATGCGTGGAGATTGCTCGATGCGCTGAAATTCGATCATGCGCACTCATGTTTTACTCTATCCGTTTTGGTTCAGATAGAGCATTTCGAAGCTCTGTTGGCTGTTAATATGATGGACTAATTTCTCGTTCCATGGTGTTGGCGGAGAATACCATGGATACTGAGATGTGAGGACTAGGAAGGGTGGTTCGAATCTGGGTGACGATGAGGAATTGACTTGGTGTTTCATGAACTGGATCAGCGACATGCAACTTTGTGCGATTGCAAAGGAGAAATTCATATTCTTGAAAATCCAAGATCTAACCTTAATTGATTGCGCGTGTTTTGAGCGTGGGGATTTTCTCTAGCAGGAAAACCTATGAGCTATGATTGGTCAACGACGCTGCTCTGTTTCATTCTTGAATGCGTCTCTTATGGAGAAGCTGGACTTGGATCAATGTAGCATGACTTTTTTTTGGCTATGTGCATCTGTAATGCCGCTAGGACGATGTGTAGTTGGAGAGACTAGATTTAATTGGTATCTTCACGATATTAGTATATACCCTTTTTGAAAATATATTATCAGAAATTACAATATGCTCAAATTTATTATTCATTGGTTTATTTATTGAGACAGAAGGTCTCACTGTTTCAATCAATATATATACCATGTGAGCTTACGAAATCGAATATTTGACAATATTTTCTGTCAATGAAAATGGCTAATGTCCCGACCTTTCAAAAAAGGAAAACGCTGTAGATCACCTGGAGGATCCGTTCGTGCGATCCTCCGCCTCGGCTGGAAGCCACGCGTCCTGTAGGGCCCACACCGGCCGCTCCTTATCCTCTCCCTGATTCAATCCCTTCCTTCGGCGAGATGGAGGTCCCCAATTATTTTCACGCTGCTCTCCTCGCCTCAGCTCACCCACCGGCGGCCTCCACCTCGACTAGACACACCTGCGCCGTACCCCGGGGACACCTCCACCCCCGTAAGCTCGCCGGGCCGCCGGCCGTCATCTCTTTGAGCACGCCGGCGCCACCCCATGGGGACACCTCCCTCGTCCTTTACCTCACCTCGGTGAGTTCGCCCCGCCGCCGGCCACCATCTCGGCGAGCACGCCCGCGCCGGCCCATGGGGACATCTCCCTCATCCGCACCTCGGTGAGCTCGCCTCGCCGCCGGCCGCTGGAGGCTAGTCACCATATCCTCGAGCATGCCCGCGCCGTTGGTAGCAGCAGCCGCCGCCGTTGGTAGCACTCGGCGCGACCTATCGTAGCATCCAGCAGCCGCCGCTTGTAGCACTCGCCGCTGCATATTGTAGCAGCCGCCGCTACCCTCGGTAGCAATCGCCGGCGCCGTTGGTAGCTCCGGCCGCTGCCTCTTGTAGCAGCAGCAGCCATCGCTTTTAGCACCCGCCGCTCCGCTCAGTAGCAGTAGCCGGCGCCGTTGGTAGCAGGAGGCGCTGCCGCTTGTAGCAACCGCTTGGAGGACAGCCATGGATACACGTTGGCCGAGCGTCGATGGAAGAAAGAGGCGTGGGTGGACAGAAAGAAAAGAAGCAGAGGGAAAAGGTGAGGGAGAGGAGCAGCATGTGGTGGGACCCATCGATTTCGCACTGTCGCTGAGAGGATCAGACATACCCGAGATGTGAGTCTGTCCAGATCCAACGGATCAATCGGACGGCTGGCGACCCGGGGGATCGGAGCGCGGATCCTCCGGGGGACGCTCAGCACGCTCCTTCAAAAAAGGAGTTACACTAGTGCACATGTAGAAAAAATGAGCTAGCATACACCTCCACCTTCACCACCAAGGAAAAAATGAGGTGGGGGGGGTGGCTGGCTGCTTCTATATATATAGGGGGGGGACATTTTGTCGCGGGCCGTATTACGACCCGCGACAAAGGGGTGGCCACGTCGCTCCTAACCCTTTTGTCGCGGGTCGTAATACGGCCCGCGACAAAAGGCCGCGACAAAAGCCTCCGCGCGCTCCACATGGTTTCGGGGCGACGTGGCCAGGCCATTTGTCGCGGGTGCAGACGCGCCCGCGACAAAAGGCTCCCACGGAAGCCCTGTTTTCCACTAGTGACTAAGCCTTAGATAGTTTGGATCTTGATAGTTTTCATTGGCTAATTAGTACCTTATTACAAACTGAACTGACTGTGCTATATTTGGCTGTACAACCCTCCATATTTGTCTTTCAATAGTCTAGCAAATTTCCATGCATGCCTATCACAACTAGGGGTGAAAACGGAGCAGATGCGGCTGAATAGTTGTAAAACCATGTATATAATCGTATTTTTCTTGGATTCGGAATCGAAGTGTATATTGTCTGGATACAAATATCTGGAATCGAAACCTGCCAGTTAATGACATGGATTGGATATAGACACTTTGTCGGATGTCGCGTCGAAAATAGGACGGACACATATAGCACATAATACAGACCAACCTCAGCCCATAAGCTCGAAGTTAACTTTACCATCTTGTTTTTTCTTTTGTCGTGCATGCAATGATAGTTGATCCATAGAATTTTCTTTTCCTCTGTGTTATGTTACGTCATAGGAACATGTAGTACCAATAATTAGCCCATCTTATCTCAATATTCACTCCAGTAGACGAAACCCTAACCCGGGAACCCCGCATATCTACCCGCTTTGACCGTCCTCCAATGATAGTTGACCCATAGACTTTTCTCTTCCTCTGTGTTCTGTTAGGTCATAGGAACATGTATTAAAAATAATTAGCCTATCTTACCAAAATATTCCCTCCGATAAACGAAATCCTATTTCGGGAGCCCGCATATCTACCCGCTTTGACTGGCCTCTGATACGTCTCCAACGTATCTATAATTTCTTATGTTCCATGCTAGTTTTATGACAATACCTACAAGTTTTATTCACACTTTATAATGTTTTTATGCATTTTCTGTGACTAACCTATTAACAAGATGCCACAGTGCTAGTTCCTGTTTTCTGCTGTTTTTTATTTCAGAAAAGTTGTTTTACAAATATTCTCGGAATTGGACGAAGAAAAAGCCCACGGCCGTCAACCCTAACTCGGGGGGTTCAGAAGATCTCCTCCGGCACCCTGCCGGAGAGGGGAATCATCACCGGAGGGCTCTACATCACCATGCCCGCCTCCGGACTGATGCGTGAGTAGTTCATCCTTGGACTACGGGTCCATAGCAGTAGCTAGATGGTTGTCTTCTCCTATTGTACCATCATGTTTAGATCTTGTGAGCTGCCTATCATGATCAAGATCATCTATTTGTAATGCTACATGTTGTGTTTGTTGGGATCCGATGAATATGGAATACTATGTCAAGTTGATTATTGATCTATCATATATGTGTTGTTTTTGATCTTGCATGCTCTCCGTTGCTAGTAGAGGCTCTGGCCAAGTTGATACTTGTAACACCAAGTGGGGGTATTTATGCTAGATTGTGGGTTCATGTCTCCATTGAATCTGGGGGAGTGACATCAACCCCTAAGGTTGTGGATGTGTTGTTGCCACTAGGGATAAAACATCAATGCTTTGTCTAAGGATATTTGTATTGTTTACATTACGTACAGTACTTAATGCAATTGTCTGTTGCTTGCAACTTAATACTGGAAGGGGTGCGGATGCTAACCCGAAGGTGGACTTTTTAGGCATAGATGCATGCTGGATGGCGGTCTATGTTCTTTGTCGTAATGCCCTAAGTAAATCTCATAGTAGTCATCATGATATGTATGTGCATTGTTATGCCCTCTCTATTTGTCAATTGCCCAACTGTAATTTGTTTAGCCAACATGTTATTTATCTTATTGGAGAGACACCACTAGTGAAGTGTGGACCCCGGTCCATTCTTTTACATCTGAAATACAACCTACTGCAATCATTGTTCTCTTTTGTTTTCTGCAAGCAAACATCATTTTCCGCACCATACGTTTAATCCTTTGTTTTCAGCAAGCCGGTGAGATTGACAACCTCACTGTTAAGTTGGGGCAAAGTAGTTTGATTGTGTTGTGCAGGTTCAACGTTGGCACCGGAATCCCTGATGTTGCGCCGCACTAAACTCCTTCACCAACAACCTTCACGTGATCTTCATCTCCTACTGGTTCGATAACCTTGGTTTCTTACTGAGGGAAAACTCGTTGCTGTACTCATCATACCTTCCTCTTGGGGTTCCCAACGGACGTGTGCTTACCGTCACAAGCAGCTACTTTTCTGGCGCCGTTGCCGGGGAGATCAAGACACGCTGCAAGGGGAGTCTCTCACACCCAATCTCTTTACTTTGTTTATTGTCTTGCTTTATTTTATTTTCTGTCTTGTTTGCTTTCTTTATATAAAAAACACACAAAATTAGTTACTTGTTTTACTTTATTTAATTTGTTTTGCTTTATTTATTTTTATTATTGCTAAAATGAGTACTCCTGAGAACACTAAGTTGTGTGTCTTCACTAGCACAAATAATAATGATTTCATATGCACTCCTATTGCTCCACCTGCTTCTACAGCAGACTTTCATGAAATTAAACCTGCTTTACTAAATCTTGTTATGAGAGAGCAATTTTCTGGTGTTAGTACTGATGATGTTGCTGCCCATCTTAATAATATTGTTGAACTTTGTGAAATGCAAAAGTATAAGGATATAGATGGGGATATTATAAAACTAAAATTGTTTCCTTTCTCATTGAGAGGAAGAGCTAAAGATTGGTTGCTATCTTTGCCTAAAAATAGTATTAGTTCATGGACTAAATGTAAAGATGCTTTCATTGGAAAATATTATCCTCCTGCTAAAATTATATCTTTGAGAAGTAGCATTATGAATTTTAAGCAATTGGATAATGAACATGTTGCCCAAGCATGGGAGAGAATGAAATCTTTGGTAAAGAATTGCCCTGCCCATGGACTAATGATGCGTGCAGTTAACACACGTCCATTGTGAACCCCAAGAGGAAGGTGTGATGCGTATAGTAGCAAGTTTTCCCTCAGTAAGAAACCAAGGTTTATCGAACCAGTAGGAGCCAAGAAGCACGTTGAAGGTTGATGGCGGCGCAATGTAATGCGGCGCAACACCAGGGATTCTGGCGCCAACGTGGAACCTGCACAACACAATCAAAGTACTTTGCCCCAACGTAACAGTGAGGTTGTCAATCTCACTGGCTTGCTATAACAAAGGATTAACAGTATAGTGTGGATGATGATGTTTGTTTGCGAAGAACAGTAAAGAACAATTGCAGTAGATTGTATTTCAGATGTAAAGAATGGACCAGGGTCCACAGTTCACTAGAGGTGTCTCTCCCATAAGATAAATAGCATGTTGGGTGAACAAATTACAGTTGGGCAATTGACAAATAAAGAAGGCATAACAATGCACATACATATATCATGATGAGTACTATGAGATTTAATTAGGGCATTACGACAAAGTACATAGACCGCTGTCCAGCATGCATCTATGCCTAAAAAGTCCACCTTCGGGTTAGCATCCGCACCCCTTCCAGTATTAAGTTGCAAACAACAGACAATTGCATTAAGTATGGTGCGTAATGTAATCAACACAAATATTCTTAGACAAAGCATTGATGTTTTATCCCTAGTGGCAATAGCACATCCACAACCTTAGAACTTTTTGTCACTGTCCCAGATTCAATGGAGGCATGAACGCACTATCGAGCATAAATACTCCCTCTTGGAGTCACAAGTATCAACTTGGCCAGAGCCTCTACTAGCAACGGAGAGCATGCAAGAACATAAACAACATATATGATAGATTGATAATGAACTTGACATAGTATTCAATATTCATCGGATCCCAACAAACACAACATGTAGCATTACAAATAGATGATCTTGATCATGATAGGCAGCTCACAAGATCTAACATGATAGCACAATGAGGAGAAGACAACCATCTAGCTATTGCTATGGACCCATAGTCCAGGGGTGAACTACTCACACATCGATCCGGAGGCGATCATGGCGATGAAGAGCCCTCCGGGAGGTGATTCCCCTCTCCGGCAGGGTGCCGGAGGCGATCTCCTGAATCCCCCGAGATGGGATTGGCGACGGGGACATCTCTGGAAGGTTTTCCGTATCGTGGCTTGCTAGCAGTTGCCGTGGGAGTTGGAAATCTTTGTGGTGTAGCTTTTCTTCGTTCCCCGGCAACGGCGCCAGAAATTTGCTTGATGCGTGTAGTTGACACGTCCGTTGGGAACCCCAAGAGGAAGGTGTGATGCGCACAGCGGCAAGTTTCCCTCGCAAGAAACCAAGGTTTAATCGAACCAGTAGGAGTCAAGAAGCACGTTGAAGGTTGATGGCGGCGGGATGTAGTGCGGCGCAACACCGAGATTCCGGCGCCAACGTGGAACCTACACAACACAACCAAAGTACTTTGCCCCAACGAAACAGGTGAGGTTGTCAATCTCACCGGCTTGCTCGTAACAAAGGATTAACCGTATTGTGTGGAAGATGATTGTTTGCAAGAAAACAATAAAACAAGTATTGCAGCAGATTTGTATTTCAAGTATTAAAGAATGGACCGGGGTCCACAAGCTCACTAGAGGTGTCTCTCCCATAAGATAAAAGCATGTTGGGTGAACAAATTACGATCGGGCAATTGACAAATAGAGAGGGCATAACAATGCACATACATGACATGATAAGTATAGTGAGATTTAATTGGGCATTACGACAAAGTACATAGACCGCCATCCAACCGCATCTATGCCTAAAAAGTCCACCTTCAGGTTATCATCCGAACCCCTTCCAAGTATTAAGTTGCAAAGCAACGAGACAATTGCATTAAATATGGTGCGTAATGTAATCAACAACTACATCCTCGGACATAGCGCCAATGTTTTATCCCTAGTGGCAACAGACACAACACAACCTTAGAACTTTACGTCACTTGTCCCAGGTGTCAATGCGTGCATGAACCCACTATCGAGCATAAATACTCCCTCTTGGAGTTAAAAGTAAAAACTTGGCCAGAGCCTCTACTAGAAACGGAGAGCATGCAAGATCATAAACAACACATATGTAATAACTTGATAATTAACATGACATGGTATTCTCTATCCATCGGATCCCGACAAACACAACATA
Organism: Lolium rigidum; assembly: GCF_022539505.1. NCBI lineage: Eukaryota > Viridiplantae > Streptophyta > Magnoliopsida > Poales > Poaceae > Lolium > Lolium rigidum. The sequence goes on along the minus strand of NC_061508.1, from coordinate 259,351,717 downwards.
TAGAATTACGGATAGATGATCTTGATCATGTTAGGCAGCTCACAAGATCCAACAATGAAGCACAATGAGGAGAAGACAACCATCTAGCTACTGCTATGGACCCATAGTCCAGGGGTGAACTACTCACTCATCACTCCGGAGGCGACCATGGCGGTGTAGAGTCCTCCGGGAGATGAATCCCCTCTCCGGCAGGGTGCCGGAGGAGATCTCCGAATCCCCCGAGATGGGATCGGCGGCGGCGGCGTCTCGGTAGGTTTTCCGTATCGTGGTTTTTCGCATCGGGGTTTCGCGACGGAGGCTTTAAGTAGGCGGAAGGCAGAGTCGGGGGCCAGACGAGGGGGCCACACCATAGGGCGGCGCGGGCCCCCCTTGGGCCGCGCCGCTACGTGGTGTCGCCACCTCGTGGCCCCACTTCGTATGTTCTTCGGTCTTCTGGAAGCTCCGTGGAAAAATAGGCCCCTGGGTCTTCGTTTCGTCCAATTCCGAGAATATTTCGTTACTAGGATTTCCGAAACCAAAAACAGCGAGAAAACGAGAACTCGGCACTTCGGCATCTTGTTAATAGGTTAGTTCCAGAAAATGCACGAATATGACATAAAGTGTGCATAAAACATGTAGGTATCATCAATAATATGGCATAGAACATAAGAAATTATCGATACGTCGGAGACGTATCATGGCTCTCGGTACAGAGGGTTTCGCGAGAAAGGCTTTAATTAGGCGGAAGGGCGGAGTCGGAGGAGTCACGGGGGCCCCACACGCTAGGGCCGCGTGGGCCCCCCTTAGGCCGCGCCGCCCTAGTGTGGCGGCGCCCCGTGGCCCCACTTCGTTTCTCCCTCGGTCTTCTGGAAGCTTCGTGGAAAAATAAGCCTTTGGGCGTTGATTTCGTCCAATTCCGAGAATATTTCCTTTGTAGGATTTCTGAAACCAAAAACAGCAGAAAACAAGAACTGGCTCTTCGGCATCTCGTCAATAGGTTAATGCCGGAAAATGCATAATAATGACATATAATGTGTATAAAACATGTGAGTATCATCATAAAAGTAGCATGGAACATAAAAAATTATGGATACGTTTGAGACGTATCAAGCATCCCCAAGCTTAGTTCCTACTCGCCCTCGAGTAGGTAAACGATAACAAGGATAATTTCTGAAGTGACATGCTATCATAATCTCGATCAATACTATTGTAAAGCACATGAGATGAATGCAGCGATTCGAAGCAACGATGAAGATAATGAGTAAACAACTGAATCATATAGCAAAGACTTTTCATGAATAATACTTTCAAGACAAGCATCAATAAGACTTGCATAAAAGTTAACTCATAAGCAATAAATTCTTAGTAGAAAGCTTTGAAGCAACACAAAGGAAGATATAAGTTTCAGCGGTTGCTTTCAACTTCAACATGTTTATCTCATGGATAATTGTCAACATAAAGTAATATAACAAGTGCAATAGGTAAACATGTAAGAATCAATGCACACAGTTTACACAAGTGTTTGCTTCTAAGATAGAAAGAATAGGTAAACTGACTCAACAATAAAGTAGAAGAAAGGCCCTTCGCAGAGGGAAGCATTGATTACTATTTTTGTGCTAGAGCTTTTTATTTTGAAAACATAGAAACAATTTTGTCAACGGTAGTAATAAATCATATGTGTTATGTATAAGATATCCTATAAATTGCAAGCCTCATGCATAGAATACTAATAGTGCCCGCACCTTGTCCTAATTAGCTTGGATTAACATGGATTATCATTGCATAACATATGTTTCAACCAAGTGTCACAAAGGGGTACCTCTATGCCGCCTGTACAGAGGTCTAAGGAGAAAGTTCGCATTGGATTTCTCGCTTTTGATTATTCTCAACTTAGACATCCATACCGGGACAACATAGACAACGGATAATGGACTCCTCTTTTAATGCTTAAGCATTCAACAACATTTAATATTCTCATAAGAGATTGAGGATTTGTGTCCAAACTGAAACTTCCACCATGATTCATGGCTTTAGTTAGCGGCCCAATGTTCTTCTCTAACAATATGCATACTCAAACCATTTGATCATGAAAATCGCCCCTACTTCAGACAAGACGAACATGCATAGCAACTCACATGATATTCAACAAAGGTAAAAGTTGATGGCGTCCCCAGAAACATGGTTACCGCTCAAGAAGCAACTTATTAAGAAATAAGACACATAAGTACATATTCTTCACCACAATAGTTTTTAAGGCTATTTTCCATGAGCTATGTATTGTAAAGGCAAAGAATAGAAGTTTAAAGGTAGCACTCAAGTAATATACTTTGGAATGGCAGAGAAATACCATGTGGTAGGTAGTTATGGTGGACACAAATGGCATAGTTTTTGGCTCAAGGATTTGGATGCACGAGAAGAATCCCTCTCAATACAAGGCTAGGCTAGCAAGGTTGTTTGAAGCAAACTCAAGTATAAAATGGTGCAGCAAGACTCACATATGAACATATTGTAAGCATTATAAGACTTTACATCGTCTCCTTGTTGTTCAAACACCTTAACCAGAAAATATCTAGACTTAGAGAGACCAATCATGCAAACCAAATTTTAACAAGCTCTATGTAGTTCTTCATTAATGGGTGCAAAGTACATGATGCAAGAGCTTAAACATGATCTATATGAGCACAACAATTTCCAAGTATCAAATTATTCAAGACATTATACCAATTACCACATGCGGCATTTTCCGTTTCCAACCATATATCAATGAACGAAATAGTTCAACCTTCACAATGAACATTAAAAATAAAGCTAAGAACACATGTGTTCATATGCAAGAGCGGAGCGTGTCTCTCTCCCACTCAAAGAATTCTAGGATCCAATTTTATTCAAGCAAAACAAAAATAAAAACAAACAGACGCTCCAAGTAAAGCGCATAAGATGTGACTGAATAAAAATATAGTTTCACTAGAGGTGACCTGATAAGTTGTCGATGAAGAAGGGGATGCCTTGGGCATCCCCAAGCTTAGATGCTTGAGTCTTCTTAAATTATGCGGGGATGAACCGCGGGGGCATCCCCAAGCTTAGACTTTTCACTCTTCTTGATCATATTGTATCATTCTCCTCTCTTGACCCTTGAAAACTTCCTCCACACCAAACTCGAAACAAACTCATTAGAGGGTTAGTGCATAATTCATATATTCAGAGGTGACATAATCATTCTTAACACTTCTGGACATTGCACAAAGCTACTGAAAGTTAATGGAACAAAGAAATCCATCAAACATAGCAAAACAGGCAATGCGAAATAAAAGGCAGAATCTGTCAAAACAGAACAGTCCGTAAAGACGAATTTTTCAGGGGCACTTAACTTGCTCAGATGAAAATGCTCAAATTTAATGAAAGTTGCGTACATATCTGAGGATCGCGCATGTAAATTGGCAGATTTTTCTGAGTTACCTACAGAGAACCCTGCCCAAATTCGTGACAGCAAGAAATCTGTTTCACGCGAGTAATCCAAATCTAGTATTGACTTTACTATCAAAGACTTTACTTGGCACAACAATGCAATAAAATAAAGATAAGGAGAGGTTGCTACAGTAGTAACAACTTCCAAGACTCAAATATAAAACAAAAGTGCTGTAGTAAAATCATGGGTTGTCTCCCATAAGAGCTTTTCTTTAACGCCTTTCAGCTAGACGCAGAAAGTGTGAATCAAGTGTTATCAAGAGATGAAGCATCGACATCATAATTTGTTCTAATAATAGAATCATAAGGTAACTTCATTCTCTTTCTAGGGAAGTGTTCCATACCTTTCTTGAGAGGAAATTGATACCTAATATTACCTTCCTTCATATCAATAGTAGCACCAACAGTTCGAAGAAAAGGTCTTCCCAATATAATGGGACAAGATGCATTGCATTCAATATCCAAGACAACAAAATCAACGGGGACAAGGTTATTGTTAACCATAATACGAACATTATCAATCCTCCCCAAAGGTTTCTTTATAGCATTATCAGCAAGATTAACATCCAAATAACAATTTTTCAATGGTGGCAAGTCAAGCATAGCATAGATTTTCTTAGGCATAACAGAAATACTTGCACCAAGATCACATAAAGCATTACAATCAAAATCATTGACCCTCATCTTAATGATGGGCTCCCAACCATCTTCTAACTTCCTAGGAATAGAAGTTTCAAGTTTTAGTTTATCTTCTCTAGCTTTTATGAGAGCATTTGTAATATGTTTTGTAAAGGCCAAATTTATAGCACTAGCATTGGGACTTCTAGCAAGTTTTTCTAAGAACTTTATAACTTCAGAGATTTGAAAATCATCAAAATCTAAACCATTATGATCTACAGCAATGGGATCATTGTCTCCAATGTTGGAAAAAATTTCAGCAGTTTTATCACAAGCAGTTTCAGCAGTTTTAGCAGTTTTAGGTAATTTTGCACGCTTTGCACTAGGAGTAGAAACATTGCCAACACCAATTATTTTACCATTGATAGTAGGAGGTTTAGCAACATGTGAATCATTATCATTACTAGTGGTGGTAATAGTCCAAACTTTAGCTACATTATTCTTTTTAGCAAGTTTTTCGTTTTCTTCTCCTTCCCACCTAGCATGCAATTCAGCCATCAATCTAATATTCTCATTAATTCGAACTTGGATGGCATTTGCTGTAGTAACAATCTTATTATCATTATCCTTATTAGGCATAACTTTCAATTTTAAAAGATCAACATCAGAGGCAAGTCTATCAACCTTAGAAGCAAGAATATCAATTTTATCAAGCTTTTCCTCAACAGATTTGTTAAAAGCAGTTTGTGTACTAATAAATTCTTTAAGCATGGCTTCAAGACCAGGGGGTACATTCCTATTATTGTTGTAAGAGTTCCCATAAGAATTACCATAACCATTACTATTAGCAGAAGGATATGGCCTATAGTTGTTACCAGAATTATTCCTATAAGCATTGTTGTTGAAATTATTATTTTTAATGAAGTTCACATCAACATTCTCTTCTTGAGCAACCAATGAAGCTAAAGGAACATTATTAGGATCAACATTAGATCTACCATTCACAAGCATAGACATAATCACATCAATCTTATCACTCAAGGAGGAGGTTTCTTCAACAGAATTTACCTTCTTACCTTGTGGAGCTCTTTCCGTGTGCCATTCAGAGTAATTTATCACCATATCATCAAGAAGATTTGTTGCCGCCCCCAAAGTGATGGACATAAAGGTACCTCCAGCAGCTGAATCCAATAGGTTCCGGGAAGAAAAATTTAATCCTGCATAGAAGGTTTGGATGATCATCCAAGTAGTTAGTCCATGTGTTGGGCAATTCTTTACCAAAGATTTCATTCTCTCCCATGCTTGAGCAACATGTTCATTATCCAATTGCTTAAAATTCATTATGCTACTTCTCAAAGATATAATTTTAGCGGGAGGATAATATCTACCAATAAAAGCATCCTTACATTTAGTCCATGAATCAATACTATTCTTAGGCAAAGATAGCAACCAATCTTTAGCTCTTCCTCATAAAGAGAAAGGAAACAATTTTAATTTTCTAATATCACCATCTACGTCCTTATACTTTTGCATTTCACAAAGTTCAACAAAATTATTAAGATGGTCAGCAGCATCATCAGAACTAACACCAGAAAATTGCTCTCTCATAACAAGATTTAGTAAAGCAGGTGTAATTTCAAAGAATTCTGCTGTAGTAGCAGGTGGAGCAATAGGTGTGCATAAGAAATTATTATTATTTGTGCTAGTGAAGTCACACAACTTAGTGTTTTCAGGAGTATTCATTTTAACAGTGGTAAATAAAGCAAACTAAATAAAGTAAATGCAAGTAACTAATTTTTTTGTGTTTTTGTTATAGTGCAGCAAACAAAGTAGTAAATAAATTAAAGTAAAGCAAGACAAAAACAAAGTAAAGAGATTGGAAGTGGAGACTCCCCTTGCAGCGTGTCTTGATCTCCCCGGCAACGGCGCCAGAAAAAGTGCTTGATGCGTGCAGTTAACACACGTCCGTTGGGAACCCCAAGAGGAAGGTGTGATGCGTACAGTAGCAAGTTTTCCCTCAGTAAGAAACCAAGGTTTATCAAACCAGTAGGAGCCAAGAAGCACGTTGAAGGTTGATGGCGGCGAAATGTAATGCGGCGCAACACCAGGGATTCCGGCGCCAACGTGGAACCTGCACAACACAATCAAAGTACTTTGCCCCAACGTAACAGTGAGGTTGTCAATCTCACCGGCTTGCTGTAACAAAGGATTAACCTTATAGTGTGGATGATGATGTTTGTTTGCGAATAACAGTAAAGAACAATTGCAGTAGATTGTATTTCAGATGTAAAGAATGGACCGGGGTCCATAGTTCACTAGCGGTGTCTCTCCCATAAGATAAATAGCATGTTGGGTGAACAAATTACAGTTGGGCAATTGACAAATAAAGAAGGCATAACAATGCACATACATATATCATGATGAGTACTATGAGATTTAATCGGGGCATTACGACAAAGTACATAGACCGCTATCCGGCATGCATCTATGCCTAAATAGTCCACTTTCGGGTTATCATCCGAACCCCTTCCGGTATTAAGTTGTAAACAACGGACAATTGCATTAAGTATGGTGCGTAATGTAATCAACACAAATATCCTTAGACAAAGCATCGATGTTTTATCCCTAGTAGCAACAGCACATCCACAACCTTAGAACTTTCTGTCACTGTCCCAGATTTAATGGAGGCATGAACCCACTATCGAGCATAAATACTACCTCTTGGAGTTACAAGTATCAACTTGGCCAGAGCCTCTACTAGCAACGGAGAGCATGCAAGAACATAAACAACATATATGATAGATTGATAATCAACTTGACATAGTATTCAATATTCATCGGATCCCAACAAACACAACATGTAGCATTACAAATAGATGATCTTGATCATGATAGGCAGCTCACAAGATCTAACATGATAGCACAATGAGGAGAAGACAATCATCTAGCTACTGCTATAGACCCATAGTCCAGGGGTGAACTACTCACACATCGATCCGGAGGCGATCATGGCGATGAAGAGCCCTCCGGGAGATGATTCCCCTCTCCGGCAGGGTGCCGGATGCGATCTCCTGAATCCCCGAGATGGGATTGGCGGCGGCGGCGTCTCTGGAAGGTTTTCCGTATCGTGGCTCTCGGTACAGAGGGTTTCGCGACGAAGGCTTTAAGTAGGCGGAAGGGCGGAGTCGGAGGAGTCACGGGGGCCCCACACGCTAGGGCCGCGCGGGCCTCCCTTAGGCCGCGCCGCCCTAGTGTGGCGGCGCCCGTGGCCCCACTTCGTTTCTCCCTCGGTCTTCTGGAAGCTTCGTGGAAAAATAAGCCTCTGGGCGTTGATTTCGTCCAATTCCGAGAATATTTCCTTTGTAGGATTTCTGAAACCAAAAACAGCGAGAAAACAACAAGCGGCTCTTCGGCATCTCGTCAATAGGTTAATGCCGGAAAATGCATAATAATGACATATAATGTGTATAAAACATGTGAGTATCATCATAAAAGTAGCATGGAACATAAGAAATTATGGATACGTTTGAGACGTATCAACTAACTACTTGGATGATCATCCAAACTTTTTATGCAGGATTAAATTTTTCTTCAAGGAACCTATTGGATTCAGCTGCTGGAGGTACTTTTATGTCCATCACTTTGGGTGCTGCAACAAAGCTTCTTGATGATATGATGATCAACTACTCTGAATGGCACACTGAAAGAACTCCTCAAGTTAAGAAGGTAAATTCTGTTGAAGAAACCTCTTCCTTGAGTGATAAGATTGATGTTATTATGTATATGCTTGTTAATGGTAAATCGCATGTTGATCCTAATAATGTTCCTTTAGCTTCATTGGTTGCTCAAGAAGAGCATGTTGATGTGAACTTCATTAAAAAAAATTCAACAATGCTGATAGGAATAACTTTGGTAACAACAACTATAGGCCATATCCTTCTAATAGTGGTAGTGGTTATGGTAATTCTTATGGTAGATCTGTTTTGCCTAGTGAGGAAAAGATGATGGAAATTGAAAGAGCTACTAAGAGCTATATGCAATCACAATATGAGCAAAATCAATTGTTTACTAAAACTATGAATGAACAATCTGCCTTGTTGAAAAATATAGGGAATGAACTTGAGAATTTGAATATGGAAATTTCTGGTTTGCAAACTAAGCTTTCAAATGCTGAAAACCGAATTTCATACATGTCTGAGTCACAAGCTTCTTTAATTAATAAAATGGCTGCTAAACCTGAGGATAATGATAACAAAATTCTTGCTACAGCAAATGCTATCCAAGTTCGAATTGATGACAATATTAGAATGATGGCTGAATTGCATGCTAGGTGGGAAAGAGAAGAAAAACTTGCTAAAAAGAATAATATAGCAAGAGTTTGGACTATTACCACCACTAGTAATATTGATGCTTCACATGTTACTAAACCTCCTACTATCAATGGTAAAATAATTGGTGTTGGCAATGTTTCTACTTCTACTACAAAGCGTGCAAAATTGCCTGAAACTACTGAAACTGTTTGTGATAAAAGTGCTGAAATTTTTCAAAGTGTTGGGGACAATGGTCCCATTGCTTTAGATCATAATGGTTTTGATTTTGATAATTGTCATATTTCTGAAGTTATTAAGTTCTTGCAAAAACTTGCTAGAAGTCCTAATGCTAGTGTTATAAACTTGGCCTTTACAAAACATATTACAAATGCTCTCATTAAAGCTAGGGAAGAGGAATTAAAACTTGAAGCTTCTATCCCTAGGAAGTTGGAAGATGGTTGGGAGCCCATCATTAAGATGAAGGTCAATGATTTTGATTGTAATGCTTTATGTGATCTTGGTGCAAGTATTTCTGTTATGCCTAAGAAATTTTATGATATGCTTGACTTGCCACCTTTGGAATGTTGTTATTTGGATGTTAATCTTGCTGATAATTCTATAAAGAAACCTTTGGGGAGAATTGACAATGTTCACATTACGGTTAACAATAACCTTGTCCCCGTTGATTTTGTTGTTTTGGATATTGAATGCAATGCATCTTGTCCTATTGTTTTGGGAAGACCCTTTCTTCGAACCGTTGGTGCTATTATTGATATGAAAGAAGGAAATATTAAATATCAATTCCCACTTAAGAAAGGTATGGAACACTTCCCTAGAAAGAGATGAAGATGCCTTTTGATTCTATTATTAGAACAAATTATGATGTTGATGCTTCTTCTCTTGATGTTACTTGATTTTCACTTTCGCGCCTAGCTGAAGGCGTTAACAAAAAGCGCTAATGGGAGACAACCCATTATTTTATTTCTGCAATTTTTGTTTTATATTTGAGTCAAGGTGCTTGTTACTACTGTAGCAATACCTTTGTATCTTTATTTTCTTGCATTTTTGTGCCAAGTAAAGTCTTTGATAGAAAGTTGATACTAGATTTGGATTTCTGCGCAGAAACAGATTTTTAGCTGTCACGAATTTGAGCTTTTCTCTCTGTAGAAAAATTTAAAAATTCTGAAAAAATTCATGTTAAGTGCCTCGAAAAAATTCGTATTTACGGACTATTCTGTTTTTGACAGATTCTGCCTTTTATTTTGCATTGCCTCTTTTACTGTGTTTGAGTGGATTTCTTTGCTCCATTAAATTTCAGTAGCCTTGGGTAATGTCCAGAAGTATTGGGAATGATTGTGTCCTTGATGAACATGTGAATTTTTGATTATGCACTAACCCTCTAATGAGATTGCTTTGAGTTTGGTGTGAAGGAAGTTTTCAAGGATCAAGAGAGGAGGATGATATAATATGATCAAGAAGAGTGAAAAGTCTAAGCTTGGGAATGCCCCCGTGGTTCATCCCTGCATATTTGAAGAAGACTCAAGCGTCTAAGCTTGGGGATGTCCAAGGCATCCCCTTCTTCATCAAACTTATCAGGTCAGCTCTAGTGAAACTATATTTTAATTCCGTCATATCTTATGTGCTTTACTTGGAGCGTCCGTGTGCTTTTATTCTCGTTTGTTATTTTAAGTTTTCTTAATAAATCGGATCCTAACATGCTTGTGTGGGAGAGAGACACGCTCCACTTTTTCATTTGAACACTTGTGTTCTTCGTTTTATTTTTCATGTTTGTGGGGAAAGCTGAAAGCCGCAACACTTATTGTTATTTGGTTGGAAACAGAAAATGCTTCATGTGCTAATCGGTATATTATCTTGAATAATTTGATACTTGGCAATTGTTTTGAGCTCTCAAGTAGATCATGTTTAAGCTCTTGCATCATGTAGTTTAAGCCTATTAGTGGAGAACTACCGTAGAGCTTGTTGAAATTTGGTTTGCATGATTGGTCTCTCTAAGGTCTAGATATTTTCTGGTAAAAGTGTTTGAGCAACAAGGAAGACAGTGTAGAGTCTTATAATGCTTGCAATATGTTTTTATGTAAGTTTGCTGTACCGGTTTATACTTGTGTTTGCTTCAAATAACCTTGCTAGACAAAGCCTTGTACTGAGAGAGAATGCTTCTCGTGCATCCAAAACCTTGAGCCAAAACCTATGCCATTTGTGTCCACCATAACTACCTACTATGTGGTATTTTTCTGCCATTCCAAGTAAATACATCATGTGCTACCTTTAAACAATTGAAAACTTTATTACTCCTTATTTGTGTCAATGTTTTATAGCTCATGAGGAAGTATGTGGTGTTTTATCTTTCAATCTTGTTGGGCAGACTTTCACCAATGGACTAGTGGCATATACATCCGCTTATCCAATAATTTTGCAAAAAGAGCTGGCAACGGGGTGCCCAGTCCCAATTAATTAACTTTCATTAATAATTCTCTTCACATGTTTTGCCCTGATTTATCAGTAAGCAACTTAATTTTGCAATAGACACTCCTCCATGGTATGTGAAATGTTGGAAGGCACCCGCGGATTCGGTTAGCCATGGCTTGTGAAAGCAAAAGGTTGGGAGGAGTGTCATCTATAAATAAAACTAAAATACATGTGTAAACAAAAGAGAAGAGGGATGATCTACCTTGCTGGTAGAGATAACGTCATTCATGGGAGGCGCTCTTTGAAAGTCTGTTTGACAAGGGGGTTAGAGTGCCCACTACCATTCGTTGACAACAACAAACACCTCACGAAACTTTATTTTTATGCTCTCTATATGATTTCAAAACTTGAAAAGCTCTAGCACATGATTTAATCTCTGCTTCCCTCTGCGAAGGGCCTTTCTTTTACTTTATGTTGAGTCATTTTACCTACATCTTTCTATCTTAGAAGCAAACACTTGTGTCAACTGTGTGCATTGATTCTTACATGCTTGCTTATTGCACTTATTATATTACTTTGTGTTGACAATTATCCATGAGATATGCATGTTGAAGTTGAAAGCAATTGCTTGAAACTTAAATCTTCCTTTGTGTTGCTTCAAAACCTTGTATTAAGAATCTATTGCTTTATGAGTTAACTCTTATGCAAGACTTTTTGATGCTTGTCTTGAAAGTACTACTCATGAAAAGTTTTTGCTATATGATTCGATTGTTTAGTCATTATCTTTTTGTTAGCAAACTATAGACCATTGCTTTGAGTCACTTCATTCATCTCATATGCTTTACAATAGTATTGGTCAAGATTATGTTGGTAGCATGTCACTTCAGAAATTATTCTTTTTATCTTTTACCTACTCGAGGGCGAGTAGGAACTAAGCTTGGGGATGCTTGATACGTCTCCAACGTATCTATAATTTCTTATGTTCCATGCTAGTTTTATGACAATACCTACATGTTTTATTCACACTTTATAATGTTTTTATGCATTTTACTGGGACTAACCTATTAACAAGATGCCACGGTGCCGGTTCTCGTTTTCTGCTGTTTTTGATTTCAGAAAAGTTGTTTTACAAATATTCTCGGAATTGGACGAAACAAAAGCCCACGGCCCTATTTTCCATGGAGTGTTCCAGAAGACCGAAGAGGAGTCGAGGAAGGCCAGCAGGGGGCCTCCCCATATGGCGGCGCGGGGGGCCCCACTGCCGTGCCGTGACGTGGGGAGGGAGCCCCCTGGCTCGCCCGACGCTGCCCCTTCGCCTATTTATTCCTTCGTCCCCGAAAACCCTAGTACCGAGAGCCAAAATACCAGAACAGTTTCAGAGACGCCGCCGCCGTCAACCCTAACTCGGGGTTCGGAAGATCTCCTCCGGCACTCCTGCCGGAGAGGGGATTCATCACCGGAGGGCTCTACATCACCATGCCCGCCTCCGGACTGATGCGTGAGTAGTTCATCCTTGGACTACGGGTCCATAGCAGTAGCTAGATGGTTGTCTTCTCCTATTGTGCCATCATGTTTACATTTTCTGAGCTGCCTATCATGATCAATATCATCTATTTGTAATGCTACATGTTGTGTTTGTTGGGATCCGATGAATATGGAATACTATGTCAAGTTGATTATTGATCTATCATATATGTGTTGTTTATGATCTTGCATGCTCTCCGTTGCTAGTAGAGGCTCGGCCAAGTTGATACTTGTAACTTCAAGAGGGGGTATTTATGCTAGATAGTGGGTTCATGTCTCCATTGAATGCGGGGAGTGACAGCAACCCCTAAGGTTGTGGATGTGATGTTGCCACTAGGGATAAAACATCAATGCGTTGTCTAAGGATATTTGTATTGTTTACATTACGCACAATACTTAATGCAATTGTCTGTTGCTTGCAACTTAATACTGGAAGGGGTGCGGATGCTAACCCGAAGGTGGACTTTTTAGGCATAAATGCATGCTGGATGGCGGTCTATGTTCTTTGTCGTAATGCCCTAAGTAAATCTCATAGTAGTCATCATGATATGTATGTGCATTGTTATGCCCTCTCTATTTGTTTACCCAACATGTTATTTATCTTATTGGAGAGACACCACTAGTGAACTGTGGACCCCGGTCCATTCTTTTACATCTGAAATACAACCTACTGCAATCATTGTTCTCTTTTGTTTTCCGCAAGCAAACATCATTTTCCACACCATACGTTTAATCCTTTGTTTTCAGCAAGCCGGTGAGATTGACGACCTCATCTGTTAAGTTGGGGCAAAGTAGTTTGATTGTGTTGTGCGGGTTCCACGTTGGCACTGAATCCCTGGTGTTGCGCCGCACTACACTCCTTCACCAACAACCTTCACGTGATCTTCATCTCCTACTGGTTCGATAACCTTGGTTTCTTACTGAGGGAAAACTCGCTGATGTACTCATCATACCTTCCTCTTGGGGTTCCCAACGGACGTGTGTTTTACCGTCACAAGCAGCCTCCAATGATAATTGATCCATGGACTTTTCTCTTCCACTCTGTTGTGTTAGGTTATAGGAATATGTAGTACCAATAATTATCTCATCTTAACTCAATTTTCCTTCCATTAGACGAAACCCTAATCCGGGAGCCCTACAAATTTACCCGCTTTGACCGGCCTCCAATGATAGGTGGCACGTGGACTTTTCTCTTCATTTCTGTTGTGCTAGGTCACACGAACATGTAGTAACAATAATTATCTCATCTTACCTCAATATTCCTTCCAGTAGACGAAACCCTAATACATGAGCCATGCATATCTACCCCTTTGACCGGCCTCCAATGATAATTGACCACTGAACTTTTGTAGCTAATAGGTCAGATAAAATGATGTGTCCTAGATCAACCATATCTAAAGATTCCCTCAGGTGCTCAAGAAGTAGCACATAAAGTATCATGCATGCAAACACTAAGTACACACAGGAAATGAAGCAAACCCTAGAAGAAAAAACCAAACCCTTGAAATGGCCAAACCTAGGAAAAATATAGAATCGAGGCTATGTAGCTTTGACGTGGCAAAAGTGGGCAGGAAAGAGAAATTAGGGAGGCAAAAGTCGGCGGGGAAAAAGTTACAGCTACGCTGACGGTTATACCGTCGGCGTAGCTCGGGGTGTCTACGACCAGTATAGCTGGGATCGCAGAGCCAGGTGGAACCGAGGTTCAAGCTACATTGACGGTCACCCTCGGCATACCTGGAGATATGCCGACGGTGACCCTCGGCGTATCAGGATCTATGCCGACTTTGGTTCTATGCCGACGGCCGTTCTGGAGACCTCGGCGCCCGTGGACTACGCCACGCCCTGACCTTTGACCGTCGGCATAGCTCTAGGCCGTCGGCCCAGCACCGTTTTCCTGTAGTGATGAGAAGGATGTGACTCTATGGGTTCGAATGTAATTTTATATCTTAGTGGCAATGTGTTTCGAGGTATTAGGTGTCAGATATTTTTCAGATTTTTGCCAGATATAACCGTAGAATACAGTATACGTTAAGTATGAATGGATGCTAGTAAAACCGTTTCATTTTCCACATCTGTAACCATATCTACAGTAGCAACTATCTAGCCGAATTTGTATTTGCCTTTCGAGCTTTCAGCCGAACGGTCGGTCCGAAAGTAATACATACCATTATAATCCATGATGATGCTAGTAAGTACTTAGGCAGCTTTAATGTGATATCTTCACTAATGTGCATGCATGTTTAGTTAAAATCTCCTCCGCTGCAAAGAATTTCCGCAGCAACACGGCGGGTTATTACCTTAAATCTAGAGCTCAACATACAATGTATTAATTTGGTGACGTGTTCTCTGAATACTAGATTTTGAGCATCAGGATAAAAACCCTTGGTCTAACCTCTATCGGCTGAACCCGGCAGTGGCGCTGCATGCTTAACCATCGTTAATTGTTGAAGTCATTGCATGGAGTTTTTCCAAGCCTGCGCTCCATGTTGAAAATCCAGGAACTCATCTTTTAGGGCATCTCCAACGGGCGACGCAAAACGGACGTCCAAATTATCCGCACGTGTCTATTTCCGTCGTCTCGCAGACGCGAAAATGATCGTTTTTGTTCGCGCGTCCATTTGCGATGGAGTGCCTCCAGCGGCCCGACACTTATTATTTTTCCAAAAAAAAAAAAATCTCTTTCTCATTTAAATATTGTTGCAAACATTACACAAACTAATACATAATTGGGAACATGGTTTTACACAAACTAATACATAGTTTAAAACATGATTTACACAAACTAATACATAGTTAAAACATTGCAAAATGAAGAAACCTAACTAGTGTTGACATCGCAGATTTCGTATGTTCGCTGCCAAGAAACAACACTCTCAGGCACTCTTAGAGTCACCCAAACTGAAAAATGCAGCTGGTAATGATAGCCACGTTGGTCCTTTAGAGGGCGAACATCCAGAAATCACCACTAGCGGCTTCAATTGGCCCGTGACCATATTCGCTGCAAAGAAAGAACACTCTGACAGTTCTAACTGTCGGTGTCTGAGCCGGACTCGCCGGTGTGGTAGTGCATGCAGCAGGATGTGTCGTCGAACACCTTGACGATAATCTCGTCGTCCCCCTCGTAGAGAAAGGTGAGCTGGTAGCCGGGCTCGAGAGCGAGGTTGCGGGCGAACTTGTCCCTCCCGGTGTGCAGGTACATCTTGCCCATCTCGTCGAACAAGACATCGACAGGTCACCGGCAGAAGTTGCAGCTAGCCTCCCGTAGCTGCAAATGGGCTGACTGGACGCCATCGACGAACTCGGCGACCTTGTATGGGAGCCGCTTGATGTCGAGGGGTCCTCGTTGATGCGGAGGAGGAACTCGAAACATCGGTCCTCCTGCGAAGACGACGATGGCGTAGGCGACGGCGACCGATGGGCCATAGCTGCTCCACCTCTTCGGCCCCGAGCCCTAGGGCAGCCACGCCCGCGGCCTCGACCACCTCGCCGGCCTCCTGGACCCGCCATGGAGTTCCTCACGGGGCTGGTTGCATCGCAGGAAGAGCTAGGCGGCGCTACGGTGAAAGTTGTGCCTACTAGGGTTTGTGTGGAGAAGTGGATGAGGAAGACGAGCGCGCCTCTTTATATAGGACGGAGGCAGGCGTGGGGCGTGGCACGCGTGGCATCGTCATTACTTCGTTGGCAGAGGTGGGCAGCGACCGCTCAGCAGGCGAGGCATCGCCATTAACGTGGTTGTAGACTGCTGAAGCGACGCAGTGGCGCTAGTCACTGGTGTGCCTGAGAAGACGCATCGAGCCAGAGTCGCTGCCAGATCGGCCCGATGAAATGTCCACCAGACGTGAGCGGATACTCGGCGCGCCCGCGCATCGTCCGTGCAGCGTCCGCAGAGACGCATCCGAGACGCATATTTGAGCCAGGTTTGCGTCTCCACGGACAACCCAGATACTACATATCGGACCGCTAGGCTTGATCGGACGCAAACGATCGCTCAACGTTTGTTTAGAGATGTCCTTACTTGAGAAGGAAAGAGACAGCACGCCTTCCCGAAGGAGCTGCTTCGAGTACCTTTCTGGCAACCCGTGTGTTTGACTATAGCGGTGGCTGGTGCCATTGTTGTTACGACAACTTTTTATTTTTATTTGTTTCTTCCTTTTTGATAATGTTGTTGACTTGCTACTGATCTTAAGTTTGTGCAGAGGCAGAGTGTACGTTGACATATTCTTAATAGTACGTACTATATTGGCCTATTATCCAAAATTAAACAAGCAACGGTAAACATGCAAGTTAAAAAGATATGTTGGATCTCCTTGTTGCTAGACTGAAGCATTGTTACTCTCGACAATCTGCAGTCAGTCGTACTAAAACCGCCGCTGCATAAAGTCATGGGGATCAGTTCATGATCCTTCCAAAGCCCTCCCATTAAGTGACGTTGCCACGTCGTTAGTAGTAGGTATATATGCCAGCGAGATCGAACTTTAGGACATCATTGACCATTGGACCATGTGCTTCAAGGATACACAGATTAAAGTTGCAACTATACAGGTCCAGTCCGGGTTGGTGTGTGTTCTTCCATTTAATCTCGTAGTCCCATACTGTGCTAAACCTGACTTTTCACTGCACATTGCTGTCGGTGTATTCGATTTGTTGTCTTTTTTTCCGAAATGGATTCGATTTGTTGTTGGAATCCCAAGCTAAATTAATGGAGCTGTATACAAATCTCCCAATCTCAGTAAATTTCTGTAGAAAGCACCCGAGTGTGTCTAATGCGAGCACTAGGATTTGAATCCCTATCGCTATAGTCATTGCTCTGCTATCTCGAACAAAATGACTATTTCTTCTGAAGAATGAGAATAACTGTTTCTAATTATTCAGTCTCCAGTATATAACTTTGACCATGATCTATTATGTAAATACAATTCACAACTAGCAAACTTAGTCATAGGAGTTACTCCCTGCGTTATAAAATATAAAACAATTTTGAGTTTGCAGTCTATCATGCAACTCTGTCACTATTACTTATTGGATATGCTTATGCAAGCAATGGATTGATTTTTTGAAACAGTTTACTGGTATTATTTCCATTGAAACTTATCACCTGTATTTTTGTGAAGCTATTAATGACACAATTTCCAGATTCGGCTGTCGATTGTTGACAACACCGGTCAGTTCATCTGTCGTCCACAGACTAAGAACTTTAAAACCAAAGGTAACCAAGGGTAGCATTGAATTGTGGTGTTCGGATTTATCCTTTTGTGTCAAAATAAGTATGACTGATTTTTTTTTTTAGATATGGGAGCATAGCCCCAGCCTCTGCATCAATCGATGCACACAGCCTTTTATTAAATAAAAACGTGACAGTGTAGTACTTATTACATAACGAAAGTCTGGTAACCGGAGAAAACTAAAATATCGAAACAGAACAAGTGCCGATGGAAAGTATACAAAGAACTATCCATCTAGAATTCTGCTAGTGTGTCGCCATCCAGTAGCCTGGAAATAGCAGTCCTGAGTGACCTCCAGGAGCCGGTTGCATCCAGTAACCATGGTATCCCGCTGGTCCACCGGGAGCAAACATGCCCATAGTTGTATCCAATGTGCCGCACGAAGGATAACCTGCAAAAAATTTGTGCATTTTTGTTTATTAAAGATAATATCATTCCGGCTAGTCCAAATCGACCAACAAATTGCCGAAATACCAATTCGAATAAATGTTTTATCTTTCTTATTCACTCCATTTAGCCAATTACCAAACATATTAGTTATATTGGAAGGAGGTGGAATGTTATATGCAAAGAATATCATTCGCCAAACAATTCTTGCAAAAGGACAATGAAGAAATAGATGATCAATAGTTTCATTGTTGCTACAAAAACAACATTTTGGACATCCTGTCCATTTTCTCTTTGCCAAATTATCCTTAGTAAGCAGTACTCTATTACTTAAGAACCACATAAAAATCTTAATTTTTAGAGGAACCTTGATCTTCCATAAGTATTTCCGTAAAAATCTAGTATGACCATTCATAAGATCAAGGTACATAGATTTAACTGAGAATAGCCCAGATTCATTTAGGTTCCACACAAACGTATCCGGTTCATTAGATAAATGAATAGACATAAGCATCTGACATAAGTGTAGCCACAAATTATATTTATAATCATTGAACGTTCGTCTAAAACCAACATTTAGCTGTGTATTTGTTGCGGTCAGAAACCCACCGGCGGGCAGCGACTGGCAACACAGTAGAGCCGGGAACAACTAGGGCTGCGGCTGGTCCCAGTCCCTCAGAGCGACGGCCCGCAAAGCCTTCTGGTCACACGTCCGATGCTGTCGCAAAGGCGTGCCACCTGACCTATACCTGGTCAGGAAGGTGTTGGATGATGCCTCGCTTAGTTTCCTGCATGGCATACACGTAAACGTTAAATACGAGCCTCGATCGGCTCTCGGGTTATCCCGTGAATCGGCTCAAAGAGCCGATCCACCCATGATTCGTACGAGGTGTACGAATATATGGTGGTCCTGCTTGATCAAGATAAAGCTAATGCGATCTACGACGATTTAGGGTTTTCACCGCATAATCGGATCATCCTACTCACGATTGGGCCTCGCGCTCGCGTACGGTGATCGTAAGCCGATCCTAGACAGGGCCTAAAAACCAACACGAGGTTGATCCCCGGAACATCCTGTCTAGGGCTAGCAAACTACACCCTACACGCCGCTGGATCCTCCAACCCTTTGTAAGGCCTAACTATTGCGGATATTAAACTAATCCTTGAAGAACAAGGAGCAACCGTAACGGATCGGATCTACTAAACGATGATCAAGCGGGGTGCCGCCCCTACACCTAAGATAGGTGTAAGGGCGGCTAGATGTATAAGGGTTGCACTACGACAGCATATGATACGAAGAACAATGCTAACCCTAAACACATCTAAGATAACTACGTTGCTCGCCATCAAAAAGGCTTCAGCACGAGCAACGCATGAACAACGTGAATAAGCTTATGCTGCCTAGATCGCAAGATGCGATCTAGGCAGCATGGTGCTTACCGGGAGAAACCCTCGAGACGAAGGAGTTGGCGATGCGCCGAGATTGATTGTGTTGAACGTTGGTTGTTGTTTATTTCATAAACCCTAGATACATATTTATAGTCCAAGGGACTTTCTAATTCAGGCGTGCACCTAACCGTGCACGGGTAAAACTCTAACTCCTAACCGACACGTAATCTAATATGTTACAGATACAAGGGCAAACTAGCCCAAACTTTGCATGTAAGGCCGATTCACGTATTCCTTCTGTATATAATCTTCAAACCCATCTTGATCGCGGCCCACCTCTGACTCGGTCAAATTCTGGTGATAACACATGCCCCCTGGTTTCGGAAATGACATTTCCGAAATCATTACGCCTTTCCTTCGTCGGGTCATGTCATGGCAGAGCAGAACTGCCGCAGAATCTTTCATCATTACGCCTCGCCTCCTGGGCTTCTCTGTACGAATTGACAATTTCGGCATCACGTCCTCGAGAACCGTCACGGCATTAAATCTCCACTACACCCCCTTTATTTATCTGTGTTGAACGGTTCGCCACTTTATCCTTCTGCTCCAGACTAGCCGTCAGCCTAAAAACCCTTTCCTTTCATAGCCATGTCGTCCTCTTCCTCCTCTTCCGTTTCCCTCCAATCCTTCTCCTCAAGCGAGTCGATTCCAGAGCACAACCAGATGGAGGCGTACAACCGGCGCGCTCCCAAGCATTGGGACAAGCGGGAGTGGGACTTCGATTTCGTGCCAGAGGGCGAGGACCTCGTCTGGTCAGATGGGGCCATGCCCCTAACTGACGGGGAGGACGACCTCCGATTCCTGATCGACGGAGCACTGGAGGCGGAAAGCGACGACGACGACCCTCCCTTCCGGGGTAAATTCACCTCCATCACCAAAGAAGAAGAGGATGACGAAGACGAAGACATCTCCTCTGACATGAAGAAGGAACAGGAGGACGACACCTCCTCCGACGAACCGCCGCCAAAGCGCATCCGTGGCTGGGCTTGGTCAGATGAGGATGATGACGATGACGAGGAAGAAGCCTCCGCTGAAGGTTACAGTAGCAGCAACGAGGAACTCGCCGACAGCAGCAATGACGATGGCTACCTCAGCGACGGCGAAGACAGCAACAGCCCTTAGACAGCAGCAGCAATTTTTTTTTTACGGCCGATTTATGTATCGGCCCCCATACTTCAATACCCATCATCAAAGAATATCTTGGGCTGCTGGGCATTTGAAAGATACTCCTACTCCGTATCCTCGTGTTTCATCCACCTAGGTGCCCCCCGAGCCGATTCTTTCAAGGAACTTGATGGTATCGGCTCTTTAGGTATTCCCTGCTGGATCGAATGTTGAACCCAGGCAGAATGGATGGTGAAGATAATTTTGGCCGATTGCTGGAATCGGCCTCCACGTTGCTTGCTCGATGAAGGTTTTGTAATGTTCCTCCATAAATCCTTGGGGCCGATCTCCTGGATCGGCATCGCCATGTTTGTCCATAGACGCTGCGTTCGCTACAGGGTCGGGCCCATGGATAAGACCATCCTAGTCCCATCCTGTGTCACGTTGATGCGCTCGCAGTCGTCGAAATTGGATGCCTCGTGTAATCCTGGAGCACCACACTCCGTTGGAAGGATGAGCACCATGTTTGTGCCAGCCGATGTCCCACCATCGGCTTTCCTTTGCTTGGGGCGCCACTCTTTTCTTTGTGGCCGACCTTCTTCGTCGAGGGTTCGCTGAATTTTGGCGGCCAGATCAGGCCGTACCTTCCTCAACGTGTGCAGGTATAACCTTTCGGCTTCTTCCAACCCACGTAGACGCTGAACCCTTCGCTTCTGGGAACGGCTGAGCCCATCAGGGCACCACCTTGGCCGATGATACTTGTCTTCTTCATCATCGTCCTCTAGTTCCTCAAGATCTTCCACCCGAGCGGACTCAGCATGCTTGTTCCGAGGCGGGAGAGGCCCTAGACGCTTGAACACGGACACGTTAGCTGCATCCTTCTTCTTTTGTTTGCATTCTGGGCAGTTGCCGATTGTAGGCAATCGGCTCATTCCTGAATCCCATTAGTGTCTGAAGAAGGGGCAGTCCCAGTGCCTATCCACGTCGTCTTGCTCCCTCGACTTTTCCTTGGCGTGGCGCTCGTATCGCTCCTCGTCGTGATCATGCCGACGACGTCTCCTGTCGTCCCTAGCCAGACGATCCTTTTCATCATCGTCGTTGTACCGTCGGCGTTGGTCATACTGACTCGCATACTTGTTGAGGAGGTGATCAGAGAGAGGTCGCTGATATCTTATGTTCTTCACTTCTCCCTCTGTGACGTAGCGCTTGCCGTCGTGGCGGAGCCGATCGCGCGGAGCGGCTTCCTCTCGTGTCTTTGCTATGAGAGCAGCTGCCCTCATCTCCATCCTTACCGAGTGGTGCCCGGGTCCCACCATGTTGATATTGCACGAGAAATCTGGCTGGCACCCTCCATGGTAAGTGTACTCCACCATGTTAATGGCGGGGAAGGGGTGTGTGTCGACCTTCATGGCGTACTGGTTGAAAATTATCCGCCCTTTTTCTATCGCCATTTGGATCTGCTGCCGCCACACCCTGCAGTCGTTCGTGGTGTGGGTGAACGTGTTATGCCACTTGCAGTATGGCTTTCCGTTCAGCTCCTGCACCGTAGGGATCTTGTGGCCTTCGGGTACCTTTATATGCTTCTCCGTGAGTAAGAGATCAAAAATCTGCTCGGTTTTGGTCACGTCGAAGTCGAACCCTTTTGGAGGGCCTTGTGGCTTAACCCATTTGCAGGACACGGGGCCTGCCGCCTGATACGTCTCCGACGTATCGATAATTTCTTATGTTCTATGCCACATTATTGATGATACCTACATGTTTTATGCACACTTTATGTCATATTCGTGCATTTTCTGGAACTAACCTATTAACAAGATGCCGAAGTGCCAGTTCCTGTTTTCTGCTGTTTTTGATTTCAGAAATCCTAGTAACGAAATATTCTCGGAATTGGACGAAACGAAGACCCAGGGGCCTATTTTTCCACGGAGCTTCCAGAAGACCGAAGAACATACGAAGTGGGGCCACGAGGTGGCCAAACCACATGGCGGCGCGGCCCAGGGGGGGCCCGCGCCGCCCTATGGTGTGGCCCCCTCGTCTGGCCCCCGACTCTGCCCTTCCGCCTACTTAAAGCCTCCGTCGCGAAACCCCTGAGGCGAAAAACCACGATACGGAAAACCTTGCGAGACGCCGCCGCCGCCGATCCCATCTCGGGGGATCCCGGAGATCTCCTCCGGCACCCTGCCGGAGAGGGGATTCATCTCCCGGAGGACTCTACACCGCCATGGTCGCCTCCGGAGTGATGAGTGAGTAGTTCACCCCTGGACTATGGGTCCATAGCAGTAGCTAGATGGTTGTCTTCTCCTCATTGTGCTTCATTGTTGGATCTTGTGAGCTACCTAACATGATCAAGATCATCTATCCGTAATTCTATATGTTGTGTTTGTCGGGATCCGATGGATAGAGAATACCATGTCATGTTAATTATCAAGTTATTATACATGTGTTGTTTATGATCTTGCATGCTCTCCGTTACTAGTAGAGGCTCTGGCCAAGTTTTTACTTTTAACTCCAAGAGGGAGTACTTATGCTCGATAGTGGGTTCATGCCCGCATTGACACCGGGACGAGTGACGTAAAGTTCTAAGGTGTGTTGTGCTGTTGCCACTAGGGATAAAACATTGGCGCTATGTCCGAGGATGTAGTTGTTGATTACATTACGCACCATACTTAATGCAATTGTCTGTTGCTTTGCAACTTAATACTGGAGGGGGTTCGGACGATAACCTGAAGGTGGACTTTTTAGGCATAGATGCGGTTGGATGGCGGTCTATGTACTTTGTCGTAATGCCCAATTAAATCTCACTATACTTATCATGTCATGTATGTGCATTGTTATGCCCTCTCTATTTGTCAATTGCCCGACTGTAATTTGTTCACCCAACATGCTTTTATCTTATGGGAGAGACACCTCTAGTGAACTGTGGACCCCGGTCCATTCTTTAATACTTGAAATACAAATCTGCTGCAATACTTGTTTTACTATTTTCTCTGCAAACAATCATCTTCCACACAATACGGTTAATCCTTTGTTACAGCAAGCCGGTGAGATTGACAACCTCACTCGTTTCGTTGGGGCAAAGTACTTTGGTTGTGTTGTGCGGGTTCCACGTTGGCGCCGGAATCTCCGGTGTTGCGCCGCACTACATCCCGCCGCCATCAACCTTCAACGTGCTTCTTGACTCCTACTTGGTTCGATTAAACCTTGGTTTCTTACTGAGGGAAACTTGCCGCTGTGCGCATCACACCTTCCTCTTGGGGTTCCCAACGGACGTGTCAACTACACGCATCAAGCAAATTTCTGGCGCCGTTGCCGGGGAAATCAAGACACGCTGCAAGGGGAGTCTCCACTTCCCAATCTCTTTACTTTGTTTTTGTCTTGCTTTATTTTATTTACTACTTTGTTTGCTGCATTATATCAAAACACAAAAAAATTAGTTGATAGCTTTACCTTATTTACTGTCTTGTTTGCTATATCAAAAACACAAAAAATAATTTACTTGCATTTACTTTACTTAATTCATCATGTTTCCTTTTAATTTTACCACAAAGAACATACCGGTAGGACAAGGGTCTATAATTGGGAGGAACAATATAGAAGAATTTTTCACCCATGTTAGTACCGTTGAAGATTTTGAAGATAGACACTTGGTAGAACTTGCTCCTGCTTATGAAATTGCTGCTGCTGCTTTAGTTCGCCTGTTGGAAACTAAATTTTTTAATCTAAATCCTATAATCCAACACATGTTTCTTACACTTGGTGATATGGAAGAGGGGGAAAAGAAAGATTTTGTTTTAGAAACCCTTCTTAGAGAATTTGGTGGTCTAGCAAGAGAGGCTAGAAAGGTCTTCGCTAAATTTAATATGCTTGGTTCTCATACTAATTTTGTTAGTCTCCTTGAAAAGATGGACATGGATAGAATAAGATACACTAATAATATTGATGATGGTGGGGAGATCAAAGCACCAATACCATGTAAACTCCTAGCTATGAATGATGCACTAGAAAATAACTATGCTTGGCTTGTTCCTGAAAATTTGTTCGATGAGAGTAGCAAGCCCAAGACTAATGAGAAGGGAGACGCTGAAACTTATGTATCCAATATACTATGCATGGTCGAGAAAACTCCAAACCCCGCTGTAGGTGCACCACCCTTCGATAATACTTGAGAAACACTTTCTGCGCCTAGCTGAAAGGCGTTAAAGAAAAGCGCTTATGGGAGACAACCCATGTTTTTACTCCAGTATTTTTGTTTTATATTTGTGTCTTGGAAGTTGTTTACTACTGTAGCAACCTCTCCTTATCTTAGTTTTATGTTTTGTTGTGCCAAGTAAAGTCTTTGATAGAAAAGTAAGTACTAGATTTGGATTACTGCGCAGTTCCAGATTTCTTTGCTTGTCACGAATCTGGGTCTATCTCCTCGTAGGTAGCTCAGAAAATTACGCCAATTTACGAGCATGATCCTCAGATATGTACGCAACTTTCATTCAATTTTAGCATTTTCGTTTGAGCAAGTCTGGTGGCCTAATAAAATCCATCTTTACGGACTGTTCTGTTTTGACAGATTCTGTCTTTTATTTCGCATTGCCTCTTTTGCTATGTTGGATGAATTTCTTTGATCCACTAATGTCCAGTAGCTTTATGCAATGTCCAGAAGTGTTAAGAATGATTGTGTCACCTCTGAACATGTGAATTTTTATTATGCACTAACCCTCTAATGAGTTGTTTCGAGTTTGGTGTGGAGGAAGTTTTCAAGGGTCAAGAGAGGAGTATGATGCAATATGATCAAGGAGAGTGAAAGCTCTAAGCTTGGGGATGCCCCGGTGGTTCACCCCTGCATATATTAAGAAGACTCAAGCGTCTAAGCTTGGGGATGCCCAAGGCATCCCCTTCTTCATCGACAACATTATCAGGTTCCTCCCCTGAAACTACATTTTTATTCGGCCACATCTTATGTACTTTGCTTGGAGCGTCGGTTTGTTTTTGTTTTTTGTTTTGTTTGAATAAAATGGATCCTAGCATTCACTTTATGGGAGAGAGACACGCTCCGCTGTAGCATATGGACAAATATGTCCTTAGGCTCTACTCATAGTATTCATGGCGAAGTTTCTTCTTCGTTAAATTGTTATATGGTTGGAATTGTAAAATGATACATGTAGTAAATTGCTATAATGTCTTGGATAATTTGATACTTGGCAATTGTTGTGCTCATGTTTAAGCTCTTGCATCATATACTTTGCACCCATTAATGAAGAAATACTTAGAGCTTGCTAATTTGGTTTGCATATTTGGTTTCTCTAGAGTCTAGATAACATCTAGTATTGAGTTTTGAACAACAAGGAAGACGGTATGGAGTCTTATAATGTTTACCATATGTCTTTTATGTGAGTTTTGCTGTACCGTTCATCCTTGTGTTTGTTTCAAATAGCCTTGCTAGCCTAAACCTTGTATCGAGAGGGAATACTTCTCATGCATCCAAAATATTTGAGCCAACCACTATGCCATTTGTGTCCACCATACCTACCTACTACATGGTATTTATCCGCCATTCCAAAGTAAATTGCTTGAGTGCTACCTTTAAAATTCCATCATTCACCTTTGCAATATATAGCTCATGGGACAAATAGCTTAAAAACTATTGTAGTATTGAATATGTACTTATGCACTTTATCTCTTATTAAGTTGCTTGTTGAGCGATAACCATGTTTCTGGGGACGCCATCAACTATTCTTTGTTGGATATCATGTGAGTTGCTATGCATGTCCGTCTTGTCTGAAGCAAGAGAGATCTACCACCTTCATGGTTGGAGCATTCATATTGTTAGAGAAGAACTTTGGGCCGCTAACTAAAGCCATGATTCATGGTGGAAGTTTCAGTTTGGACATATATCCTCAATCTCATATGAGAATAATAATTGTTGCCACATGCTTATGCATTAAAGAGGAGTCCATTATCTGTTGTCCATGTTGTCCCGGTATGGATGTCTAAGTTGAGAATAATCAAAAGCGAGAAATCCAAAATGCGAGCTTTCTCCTTAGACCTTTGTACAGGCGGCATGGAGGTACCCCATTGTGACACTTGGTCAAAACATGTGCATTGCAAAGATCCGGTAGTCCAAGTTAATTAGGACAAGGTGCGGGCACTATTAGTATACTATGCATGAGACTTGCAACTTGTAAGATATAACTTTCATAACTCATATGCTTTATTACTACCGTTGACAAAATTGTTTCATGTTTTCAAAATAAAAGCTCTAGCACAAATATAGCAATCGATGCTTTCCTCTTTGAAGGACCATTCTTTTTACTTTTATGTTGAGTCAGTTCACCTATTTCTCTCCACCTCAAGAAGCAAACACTTGTGTGAACCGTGCATTGATTCCTACATACTTGCATATTGTACTTGTTATATTACTCTATGTTGACAATTATCCATGAGATATACATGTTACAAGTTGAAAGCAACCGCTGAAACTTAATCTTCCTTTGTGTTGCTTCAATACCTTTACTTTGATTTATTGCTTTATGAGTTAACTCTTATGCAAGACTTATTAATACTTGTCTTGAAGTACTATTCATGAAAAGTCTTTGCTTTATGATTCACTTGTTTACTCATGTCATTACCATTGTTTTGATCGCTGCATCCACTACATATGTTTACAAATAGTATGATCAAGGTTATGATGGCATATCACTTCGAAATTATCTTTGTTATCGTTTTACTCGCTCGGGACGAGCAGTAACTAAGCTTGGGGATGCTTGATACGTCTCCGACGTATCGATAATTTCTTATGTTCTATGCCACATTATTGATGATACCTACATGTTTTATGCACACTTTATGTCATATTCGTGCATTTTCCGGAACTAACCTATTAACAAGATGCCGAAGTGCCGGTTCTCGTTTTCTCGCTGTTTTGATTTCAGAAATCCTAGTAACGAAATATTCTCGGAATTGGACGAAACGAAGACCCAGGGGCCTATTTTTCCACGGAGCTTCCGGAAGACCGAAGAACATACGAAGTGGGGCCACGAGGTGGCCAAACCACATGGCGGCGCGGCCCGGGGGCCCGCGCCGCCCTATGGTGTGGCCCCCTCGTCCGGCCCCCGACTCGCCCTTCCGCCTACTTAAAGCCTCCGTCGCGAAACCCCGAGGCGAAAAACCACGATACGGAAAACCTCATCGAGACGCCGCCGCCGCCGATCCCATCTCGGGGGATCCCGGAGATCTCCTCCCGGCACCTCGCCGGAGAGGGGATTCATCTCCCGGAGGACTCTACACCGCCATGGTCGCCTCCGGAGTGATGAGTGAGTAGTTCACCCCTGGACTATGGGTCCATAGCAGTAGCTAGATGGTTGTCTTCTCCTCATTGTGCTTCATTGTTGGATCTTGTGAGCTGCCTAACATGATCAAGATCATCTATCCGTAATTCTATATGTTGTGTTTGTCGGGATCCGATGGATAGAGAATACCATGTCATGTTAATTATCAAGTTATTATACATGTGTTGTTTATGATCTTGCATGCTCTCCGTTACTAGTAGAGGCTCGGCCAAGTTTTTACTTTTAACTCCAAGAGGGAGTACTTATGCTCGATAGTGGGTTCATGCCCGCATTGACACACGGGACGATGACGAAAAGTTCTAAGGTTGTGTTGTGCTTGTTGCCACTAGGGATAAAACATTGGCGCTATGTCCGAGGATGTAGTTGTTGATTACATTACGCACCATACTTAATGCAATTGTCCGTTGCTTTGCAACTTAATACCTGGAGGGGGTTCGGACGATAACCTCGAAGGTGGACTTTTTAGGCATAGATGCAGTTGGATGGCGGTCTATGTACTTTGTCGTAATGCCCAATTAAATCTCACTATACTTATCATGTCATGTATGTGCATTGTTATGCCCTCTCTATTTGTCAATTGCCCGACTGTAATTTGTTCACCCAACATGCTTTTATCTTATGGGAGAGACACCTCTAGTGAACTGTGGACCCCGGTCCATTCTTTAATACCTGAAATACAAATCTGCTGCAATACTTGTTTTACTATTTTCTCTCGCAAACAATCATCTTCCACACAATACGGTTAATCCTTTGTTACAGCAAGCCTGGTGAGATTGACAACCTCACTCGTTTCGTTGGGGCAAAGTACTTTGGTTGTGTTGTGCAGGTTCCACGTTGGCGCCGGAATCTCCGGTGTTGCGCCGCACTACATCCCGCCGCCATCAACCTTCAACGTGCTTCTTGACTCCTACTGGTTCGATTAAACCTTGGTTTCTAACTGAGGGAAACTTGCCGCTGTGCGCATCACACCTTCCTCTTGGGGTTCCCAACGGACGTGTCAACTACACGCATCACCGCCCGAGTCCATTCAGCCACTGCTACCTCTCGATCTCCCGCAGCACCTTCATCCTCGTCTGCCTCAACCAGGACCACCGCATGCTTGAATTTGTCCTGGTAAACATCTGGGTGGCGCTGCTCATATGCTGACAGCTTCTACACCATGTGCGCCAATGAAGGGTAGTCTGCTTGGGAGGCCACGTCCTTGATCGATGATGAGAGACCCACCACCGCCAACTCGACTGCTTCTTTTTCACTTACGTGAACCGAATAGCATCGGTTCCTAATGGTCCTGAAGCGCTGGATGTATTCTGACACTGTTTCCCCGCGCTTCTGTCGTACTTGTGCTGGATCGGCAATGCCAGCCTCGGAAGTCTCTGAGTGATACTGCTCATGGAACTGCTCTTCCAACTGCTTCCAAGTCCGGATTGAGTTCGGTGGCAGGGATGTGTACCACCCGAAAGCCGATCCTGTGAGGGACTGTGCGAAGAACCTCACACGTAGCTCGTCTGATGCTGAGATCGTGCCCAGCTGTGCCAAATATCGGCTCACATGCTCGATGGAGCTGGAACCATCTGATCCACTAAACTTTGTGAAGTCAGGGAGCCGATATTTGGGTGGTAGCGGGATCAATTCGTACTCGTTAGGGTACGGCTTGGTGTAGCCGAACGTCTTCCTTTTCGGCATCATGCCGAACTGATCTTTCAGAATTGTACAAATCTGATCCGCGGTGATGGCTGAAGGTGTCGAACCCTGAAGATTCGCCGGGGTGGCATACTTAGCCAGCCATGCTTGCTTTTCCGGTTCTGAGCCAACTGCAGGAGCTGGGCTCTGGAGGTTTGTCGGAGTGACGTACTTAGCTAACCACGTTTGCTTCTCAGGATCCGCACCCGACGTTCCTCCTGCTGTTCCAGAGGCCCCTGCAGCTGCAGCCTGGTTCGAGAGTGCCCAGGCACTGCTGTCTGGCATGTATGCACACGTGTATCCGTGCGGGATCTCCTTGGGCGCCTCAGGTAGGAATTGGTAGTCACTAGGGTCACCACCAATCTTGTAGACGACGTATGCCGATGAGTTCGGCACTTCTGGTGCTGCCAACGCGAACGGCAGCGGAGGACGGGAGTGGAGTGGCATCTCCCCTTTGTAAGTTTCCAGAGCCGGTCCCGACGGAGAATACTGATGGCTCATGATTTCCTGGATCACGCGCAGAGCGACACGCTCCAAAGTGTTCACCAGGCTCTCAGAGTGGCGGTGCAGCGAATGAGCCACCATGAAGTTGATCTCCTGACGCAGCGACCTGGTGCGTTCTTCTGACGGGGTGGACAGGTCCACTCCATCGAGCGCGCCTTCAGGTGAGAACCCCTTCCACCTGACGCCGTGGGAGCGGGTTCTGTGGAAAGAGCCGATGAGGTCGGCTTCGAGGACCGCCTTGATCTCGTCATGCTTCTTCTTGAGCTCGTCGAGCGGATCCTCGTACTTGACCGGAGTGCTTTCCGCCATCTCGGGTGTAGATGGCGATGCGGTGGATGTCGAAGATCGTCCCACCGGGCGTGCCGAGAATGTGTTGCGGTCGAAACCCACCGGCGGGCAGCGACCGGCAACACAGTGAGAGCCGGGAACAACTAGGGCTGCGGCTGGCCCCGGTCCCTCGGAGCGACGGCCCGCAAAGCCTTCTCGGTCACACGTCCGATGCTCGTCGCAAGGGCGTGCCACCTGACCTATACCTGGTCGAGAAGGTGTTGGATGATGCCTCGCTTAGTTTCCTGCATGGCATACACGTAAACGTTAAATACGAGCCTCGATCGGCTCTCGGGTTATCTCGTGAATCGGCTCAAAGAGCCGATCCACCCATGATTCGTACGAGGTGTACGAATATATGGTGGTCCTGCTTGATCAAGATAAAGCTAATGCGATCTACGACGATTTAGGGTTTTCACCGCATAATCGGATCATCCTACTCACGATTGGGCCTCGCGCTCGCGTACGGTGATCGTAAGCCGATCCTAGACAGGGCCTAAAAACCAACACGAGGTTGATCCCCGGAACATCCTCGTCTAGGGCTAGCAAACTACACCCTACACGCCGCTGGATCCTCCAACCCTTTGTAAGGCCTAACTATTGCGGATATTAAACTAATCCTTGAAGAACAAGGAGCAACCGTAACGGATCGGATCTACTAAACGATGATCAAGCGGGGTGCCGCCCCTACACCTAAGATAGGTGTAAGGGCGGCTAGATGTATAAGGGTTGCACTACGACAAGCATATGATACGAAGAACAATGCTAACCCTAAACACATCTAAGATAACTACGTTGCTCGCCATCAAAAGGCTTCAGCACGAGCAACGCATGAACAACGTGAATAAAGCTATGCTGCCTAGATCGCAAGATGCGATCTAGGCAGCATGGTGCTTACCAAGAGAAACCCTCGAGACGAAGGAGTTGGCGATGCGCCGAGATTGATTGTGTTGAACGTTGGTTGTTGTTTATTTCATAAACCCTAGATACATATTTATAGTCCAAGGGACTTTCTAATTCAGGCGTGCACCTAACCGTGCACGGGTAAAACTCTAACTCCTAACCGACACGTAATCTAATATGTTACAGATACAAGGGCAAACTAGCCCAAACTTTGCATGTAAGGCCGATTCACGTATTCCTTCTGTATATAATCTTCAAACCCATCTTGATCGCGGCCCACCTCTGACTCGGTCAAATTCTGGTGATAACAGTATTTGCCAATACCGTAGAAACCAACTCATTTTTCCGTTGGACAATATTATATAATGATGGATATTGTAAAGATAGAGGACAATTACCAAGCCAAGTGTCCTCCCAAAACCTCACCAATATCCCATTACCAACTTTGAACCTTCCTCTCTTAAAAAATTCCGGTTTAACCCGCATAAGCCCTTTCCAAAAAGGTGAATCTGTAGGTTTAGCCTCTACCTGAGCCAACGTTTTGTTTTTAATATACTTATTGTGCAGTAATTGTTGCCACATCCCTTCCTCATGTAACAATTTAAAGAGCCATTTACTTAAAAGACACAGGTTTTTCAACTCAAGCACCTCGATTCCCAAACCCCCCGATCCTTAGGCCTACAAACTATATTCCAACGAGATAATATGTATTTCTTCTTATCATTCTCCTCTTGCCAGAAAAAGCGGGAACGATAATAATCAAGTCTCTTGCGCACTCCTTTAGGGATTTCTAGGAAAGATAACATAAACATAGGTAGGCTCGTAAGAACAGAATTTACAAGCACCAAACGATCCCCATAGGACAACATTTTTCCTTTTCAGCATCCTAATTTTGAGGCAAAACGATTCTCCATCGGATTCCACTCAGAATTACGAAGGCGCCGGTAATGTATAGGAACCCCTAAATATCTGAAAGGTAAAGTTCCAGAAGTACACCCAAAGATATTTTTATATTGATGTTCAAAATTCGTAACTTTACCAAAACAGAACAACTCACTCTTATAAAAATTAATTTTAAGACCAGATAATTGCTCAAAGATACAAAGAATGAGCTTCATATTAACGGCTTTAACTAAATCGTGTTCGAAGCCAGGTATTTCTTTCTAGGCTTTTCAACGCTGGTAAATAGAAAATTGTATGCTTACAAGGTGTTTGCAGAATTGTCTGCAATAATGGTAATATGTACTAGTACAGTATGTACATATGTTCTGTTCCAAGTTGGGTGCTGACAAGAATTTGTGAGAAGGAAATCTTTCATATAGATTACTGACGAAGGTAAAGCATCTTTACCGTCTCAATATTTCCATCTATTATTGTGGTTTAATGCATAACTAGAAGTAATATACGGTATGTGTTCTCAGAAAGTGTGGTATTTAAAATCCCCATATTGTATCTACTTCATAACAGTTCCTACCATGCTCTACAATTATTTTCCTTCATTTAATTTGTCGTAGTGCATCAACTTGTAATTTTGTAAACAATAGTTTGGTTGATGACCTGCTCTGTTGCTATTGTCGTCTCCACAACTTCATGCCCACGCATTTGCCCTATCCCTCATAGGTTCTTCCTAATTCCCTCATTTCCTATCTTCATGTACTATGTTGCTTCTTTACTATTAAATCATGCTCTTGTCTGTTTACTATTTTTTCCATCACTTCTTTGAATTTGAGACAGAGTCATACATGTGTTGGCAGAGCTTCTACCTATGATTTGTTTTATTGTTTCCAGTGTTTTAAGCAATGGAGAATTCAGCAAAACAATGGTTTGGTTTAAAGCATCTTTACATTGATTGCAGGTTATCCAAAACATGTGGCATGTAACATTGGATCTGATACATTTGCAGAGGCTCACATCAGTATCAAATTTGTATGTTGTTCTTTGAGAAAACGGCCTATCCCTAGCCTCCCGGGTTGCTAGAGGCGACTCCGCAGGCGCCACCACTTCCACCTGGCCCTCCTGGTGCCGCCCCGTTCACCCCGCCGCCTATGGAGGAGACCGGCCTACCGGCGGACGGAGGACGGATGGTGTCCTCCTCATCCATCGTTGCAAGTCTTCAAGATCTGGTCGCCGCTGTCAGGCATCTCCGGCCTCTTGATCTGGCTGTACATCTGGTCACCGATCCTTCTGGACGTTGGGGCCTTGGATCGGCCGCATCGGGGAAGCTGTATGGAAATCGATCTTGTAATGGCGTGTGATCATGGCGGGCTTGGATGTGGGGCTGGTCAGCACAAATATATCCACGCCTAGACTGATCACAATTCGCAAGATTGGCGTTCGGCCAGCCTGCCGGAGTGTCTCAATGCCTCCCAATTGACTTTTGGTCTCGGGTATGGCGCTGCAACCACCGGTGGCTGTGGCCTGGCGACGCAAAGCCCCAATTTTCGTCAGCACGATCTACTACGGCAACATCGTCTTGATTACTTTGGTGATGGCGAAGATGGTGTATCTCATTCCGGTTGCACTCAAAAGGCCAAAATTATTGGCACGTGTCAAGTTGAGACTGCTAAGTGACGGCAAAAGCGGGGACTGATGAAAACAACACGAGAGTGCGCTTCATGGTGAACAGAACTTTTTTTGGTGTTTGGTAGCTTGCAAAAGCGACATCAGCAAGCGGAGGTGGCAACACGGGAGGAGTTCATAGTCTTATCTTTCAGGGTGAAATCCAAGGTCTAGTTTTAATTGGTTGTGCGTAGCAATGACCTTGTTGAAGACATTGTTTTGATAGGACGGCCTTGCTATAGGATGAAAATTCAAAGTCTAACCTTAATTGGTTGTGCTTGGCAATGGTTTTATTGAAAACATTATTTTGAGAGGGCGAACTTCAGGTGCTATCTTGGCAGTGATTTGTGTTGCAACTATAAGGTTTTGATCATCGTAGCAAGATTATTTTTGTTTTGTTTTGTTTTCTAGTAAAGATGTGTGCGTCCATATTGTCTTTAGGACATTTCGTTGTTTGCAGAAGCTAGGTGTAATTGGCATCTTCGCAATATTAATATATTCCTATTATCGAGAAAAAAATCTTTTTTTACAGCAATCAGAAAACATTGTATTTGACAAGAAGAAATCTCAATTTATGTGATGTAAGATTATTTATTTTGTGTGGACAATGTGTCTATTCACCATGATTTTGACATTACTAAATCAATTCAGCTCATATTTTTCTCATCACCATTCTCTTATCTATTATATACTAAAAGCAAAATACGGATATTAAAAATAGAGACACCAGGTTAATCCACATCATTCTAATTATTTAGACAGTTAGATCTGTAAATAATGGTTGAGATTTAAAGATGCAAAAAGTTACGTGCAACATTAGTCGTGTACAAACCAAGCCTTTGTCACGTACACACAAAAAAATATGTCATGATCGCTTGGGTCTAGACACGTTCCCAGAATAAGTGAATGAGCCATACCCATACGTGTAGTTTCTAGAAAAAAGGAAATTCAATCCCTTATCTTCCATATGAATTAGATATACACCTAAAAAATGATGTTTGAGGGCACTGTATTCTCCAATGTGATTACACGTTAATTTTTTTTGGGGATAGAGTCAAGCTAATCAAACAAGCCACGGATCTATAGTCTCTAAAATTCGTTAGATGGAGTTTGTGTCTAACACGGATATGAAAGAGAATTAATTGGTTGAGAATTTTTAGAATTTATAACTGACACATGAATATGTGGCACGCGATAGAAAAATATGCATGCACAGATTATTATACGTGAACAAATATATTCCATCTCAATAAAAGCTACATCATATCTTGCAATATAAAATTAATTTCATTTAACTATATCATATCACTATATACAAAAGAAGTATATATTTATTGTACATGTTTAAAAAACATTAATTAATTTACAAAAATTAATATTGTACGTGAACAAATATATTCCATCTCAATAAAAGCTACATCATATCTTGCAATATAAAATTAATTTCATTTAACTATATTATATCACTATATACAAAAGAAGTATATATTTATTGTACATTTTTAAAAAACATTAATTAGTTTACAAAAATTTAAAAAATAGTTCAATATGTGTCGCACAAAAGTGAAAATATATGTAGAGAAATATTTATGGTGACTACGTACAAAGAACTGTATTAACTCCAATCATGTAATACCCTAAGTTTCTATTGATCTTTATAAATATGTTTATATAATCATGTGTAGTTCCAGTTAAAATGGTTGACACGATTTATATAGAGAGAAGACGCCCCCATATTTCCCATTTTAAACCACACGAAATCTTCTGAAACCACGTTCAGATATTTAGTCTAATATTCACAATTTACCAATCGTGCAATGAAAGGATACCTATGTGGATAAATATGTGGATAAAGTCTGTGTGCGTTTCCGGCCGGCCGCAAGAAGAATTTCATGTGGAAAATGA
Source organism: Lolium rigidum (assembly GCF_022539505.1). NCBI lineage: Eukaryota > Viridiplantae > Streptophyta > Magnoliopsida > Poales > Poaceae > Lolium > Lolium rigidum. The sequence continues at coordinate 259,316,014 of NC_061508.1, read as the reverse complement.
ATATGTGCAGACAATTTTCTAGCCACGTGAAAAAAAAAAGAGAATATGCTTGGAATATTTAGCCTGGCCGCACGGAAGTGATAATTAGGGTACATAAGAGTGATTTTTTAAAATAATATGATTTTTAATAATTTTTAAAATTAATATGTGATTTTAATATATTTTTTGGATCTAGCACCTGGTCTATCGGCCAGGCCAAACGGCCTGCCACATGCCGACCAGGCCGGGTAGCCAGATGGAGCTCGGTATAATGGCTGATAGATCTGGACGGGTGGCGGGCTAGAGGGGAGACGGCTGAATCCGGCTAAGATGTGGTCGAACCTGCATGGGTTCACCGAAGATGGCGGTCGGAACCTGGTCGCCAGCATGCCGGCAGATTGGGAAAAATATGGATGTTGAAAATAGATACACCAGGTTAATCCACATAATTCTAATTATTTAGACAGTTAGATCTAACATGTTATTTAGACAGTTAGATCTGTAACTAAACGGACTCAGCTAAACAATTAGAACTGTGCTAACTCTAATCATGTAATACCCTAAGTTTCTATTGATCTATATAAATATATTTATGTAACCCTGTGTAGTTCCGGTTAAGACGGTTGACACGTTTATACGAGAGAAGACATCCCCATATTTCCCATTTTAAACCACATGAACTCTTCTAAACCACGTTTAGATGTTTAGTCAAATATTCACAATTTACCAATCGTGCAATGAAGGGATACCTATGTGGATAAAATCTGTGTGTGCTTCCGGCCGGCCGCAAGAAAAAATCCATGTGGAAAACAAATACGGGCCTAGCCGCATGAAAAAAGAAAGAAAATATTCTTGGGATATTTAGCCGGGCCGCATGTAAGTGATAATTAGGCTACATAAGAGTGATGTTTTAAAATAAAATAATTTTTAAATAATTTTTAAAATTGATATTTGATTTTAATATATTTTTGGATCTAGCACCTGGTCTGTCGGCTAGGCCCAAACGGCCTGGCACCTGCCAACCAGGCCGGCCATGGACCAGGCGCAAAGGAAGACCAGAGACATGGAAGCTGGGATTTGGCCGATGGCCAACCAACCAGGGACGGGGACGGCCGGGGGTAGCCGGACGGAGCTCGGTACAACGGCTGATAGATCTGGGCGGGCGGCGGGCTAGAGGATGCAGGAGACAGCTGAATCCGGCCAAGATGGGATCGGACCTGCAGGAGCTCACTGGAGATGGCGGTCGGAACCTGGTCGGCAGCATGCCGACAGATTGGGCTTGGTCGGCTACCGTTGTGCCGATTGGGATTGGTCGGTAGCTGGTCGACCGACTAAGTCCTAAATTCGAAAACTTTCAAAATCATGCATTTTTGTAAAAAAAATTAAAATAAATCGCCGGACGTTGATACGCATATACTACTCCCTCCAGTTCAAAATAAATGGCTCAGTATTATCTAATACAAGTTTATATAAATACATGTTAGCTATATATTTATTTGTATTTAGAAAAAGTTGAGTTACTTACTTTGGGACGGAGGGAGTAACAAACACACCCGAATAAATACAATACTATTTATATATGCATATAAATGTTTGAAGGTGGATTACTTATTTTTCTCACAGGTTGCATGTGATATTCTTTCGACAAGGAGAGAAAAAAATAGTCATAAATAAAAATTATGAATGCACAATATGTTTTTTCTGGCTTACATTAACCATGGTCGTATATCCAACACACTTATTATTCGGCGATGAGAAAACTTTCTATGTATGATTATTGCACTCGTATACTCCCTTCAAATAAGTAGCAATATAAATACTAAGGGTGACATGCGAACAAAGATAAATATGTTGTTGTTCCCATGTGAGATTGTTTTCATGTATATGCTTTAAAGTCTAAAACTAGAGGCATGAACTTCTCTTAAATCTAATAGCACCAAAAAAAAAAGTTGGTTCACTTTTTAGTGGTTCTAGAACTGCATACATTGGTTAAGTTATCTGTCAAATATATTCATCAAATTGGATTAAGCTTATTCTTGAATCAGGCTCTTCATCCATTCTTGTCAATGGGGTTCCCGCCACAGAATTCAAGTGCAAGAGAGGTGTAAGACAAGGCGACCCCTTATCTCCGTTGCTTTTTGTCTCCGGTGCGGAATTGCTTCAGGTCATTATTAACCAGGCCCATGTGGAAGGATTGCTTAATCTACCTATTGTCCAACCTGCCTCGGAAGACTATCCTGTGGTACAATATGCGGACGACACTATAATTATTCTACCAGCAAACAGAGATCAGCTCAGTAATCTACACTCCATTCTTGAGGCTTATGCTGAATGCACTGGTTAAAAAATCAACTTCCATAAATCCCAGATGATACCAATTAATATAGACGCTGTTAAGGCTCATGATCTGGCACAGGTTCTTGGTTGTGAAGTTGGTACCATGCCGTTTACATACCTAGGTTTACCTGTGGGTACAACTAGACCCACAGTTGCAGAACTGATGCCCCTCGTGGACAGAGTTGAAAGAAGACTGACCAGTACTGCAATATGGCTCACCTATGGTGGCAGAGTAACCTTCATTAACTCAGCTCTCTCCCCGCTTATCATTTATGCGCTGTGTGTGCTAAAAATTCCACTACAAATTATTGAGTTCATCGATAGAGCCAGGAGGCACTGCCTTTGGAGGAAATCGGAAGACAGAGATGAGAAGACGTACTCCCTGGCTGCTTGGGATCTTGTGTGTCAACCGAAATCCAGAGGTGGTTTGGTTATAATGGACCTGAAGGTGCAGAACCAAGGTCTCCTCATGAAATTCCTCCACAAATTTTTTAATAAACATGATGTGCCGTGGGTAATGCTCGTATGGGAAAAATATTATCAAGATGGTGCACCTCACACTAAGAAACCTTGTGGGTCATTCTGGTGGAGAGATGTAAGCAGTCTATTTGATATATACAGGGGGGTCACAAAGTGTACAGTCAATATTGGTGATACTGTCTTATTATGGAAAGACTGCTGGATGGGAGATATTATTCCTCAAGATGCCTTCCCTCATCTCTTCTCCTTTGCACTAAATGAAGATTGCTCAGTAATGCAATATACTGAAAGGGATCAGGCCTCACGTCATTTTTTCCTTCCGATGTCTGTTGAGGCTGGTACTGAACTTGCTGAACTGCACACTGCACTAACACGTACAGAAAGAGTTACCACGTCTCCTGACCAATGGTCTTACGTTTGGGGCCAATCAGTATATCATGTCAAGAAGTATTATGACTTCTTCTTTAGAGAAGTAATCCCCAACCCAAGCCTACCACTCATTTGGAAAACTAAATGTGTCATGAAACAAAAAGTGTTTGCCTGGTTGCTTATGATGGATAGACTGAACACAAGGGACATGCTTTGCAGAAGACAGTGCCCCATCCCAGATGTTAACTGTGTGGTTTGTCAGCAGGTTAGAGAAACAAGAGATCACTTGTTCTTTGACTGTACTTTTAGCACAAGTTGCTGGTCTATTCTGGGGATACAATGGGATCAATCTCTTGAACTAAGTGAGAGAATTACAAGGGCTGCCAATTCTTGGAGGGGGCCTTTCTTCCTGGAGTATGTAATCATTGGTGCATGGAACATATGGAAGCAAAGGAATAGAAAACATTTTGATGGTGTTACCCCCTCGGCTCAGTCCTGGCCAATCAATTTTTCAGTGGATTCTGACCTTCTAAGCTGCAGGGTGAAACCGGAGCTTAGAGAAAATATAAACTCCTTTGTAGCTGCTCTAAGAGTTTGAAGTGTTCTAGTGTGTTGCCGTTTAGGAGCCATGGCTTAGTCCTGGTTTCCTTGTAAAAGTATGTAAATATTTTTCCATTTTTAATATATGAGCAAGGAGCCTCTCCTGCTGTAATTTCCTCAAAAAAAAAATTCATCATTTAAATATTACAATGTAGTCAAAATGCATGCAAGATTTCAATTAGCATAGAGTAAACCACCAAAACACAGATCCTAAAAACGAGATTTAGATCTTAAAAGAAAATTCATGCTATAAGAAGTTTTAAAACCCATAATGAGAGAAAAAGCTATATTGACTAATAAAACAATAAGCGATATTGGCTAGCTAAAACAATTATCGATTCCAAAAGTGGGCTAAAAACGAAAAACAATGGAGTGCGAGCACACATAGATATGTGCACTCTATCGGAGCACTGAGTACCCCATGCAAATAAAATGTTCTTGATAGTTCTCAAAGTTGAAACATTAAAAATATGAAAAATTACTATTGATTAATTCCAATCAGTGTAAAGCCCTATGGATATGTGAGGTCCCAAAAGTTCTACCATAAAGTCGCTTAGGTTAGGGATTATATAAAATAAAATAGTTGCAGTTTTTTCTACTACCACACTCAGTTTGAGCTGAAAATTTTCATTGAATGTAACATATCTATGGCTCGTGAGTAAAGAATAATTGTGAAATTGGATCTTCTAGACCATGTCTATGTCTAAAAGGCCATATATTTCATAATGGAAGGTGAAAAATTATTCCATACGATCAGAGTAAATGAGAGAAAGCCATATGTCAAGGTAAAATGAAAAATTTCAATATCATGAGGGAACATGTTAATGCCATATATATTGATGACATACCATATTTATTGCACAAAATATCAACCAAAATGAAATTCAATGCACACAACCAATTAGTTAAAAATAATAATGATAACCAACTATCCATTCCTAGAGAACATCAACATGTATCAATGATCTTTAACCTAAACCCCTTCCTTTTACAACATCGATAGACCACAATGCAGCTCTAAAGCGATGTTTCCTATGATGAGCCACATCCATACTCTTTGTTGTTGCATCCAACAATTGATGTGCATATTAATGACTTCCAGTCATGTGTTGCAGCTATATAATCACATATATTTTTTATTGATACACCGCAAATCTATGTGAAACTATGAACTTATTCATTAAAAACATAAAGATGATGCCCTCGCATTTGCGAGGGCCACTATGCTATTTTGAATAATAGTGTATAATACGATGGTAAACCACTTCCACTAAAATATGCTATTTTACTTGATGTGCAGTTTCTCGAGCTGGCGTGGCATGGCTGTGGTTTCCTCATGGTTTTCAAGTATATATATTCACGTTCTTTTTAGTTAGAGCAACCAACAAGTGGTTGACCTTCTCATGTGTACTATTTATACTAAGTAGAATAAGAACGTTGCTTTTAAGCTCAATAGAAAAGCTAATCGAAAGTATTAGTTAAGCAGTTTGGCAATGTATGCATTGTTTCATTCTTTCTCTTTACCTTCTCACATTTGTAACATGATATCAGGCGAAGAATGTTGGCTTATTATTTTATAAATAACCAACTAAATTATGTGCAAAAGATGTGCATATAGGTCGTCTAACTTGCTTTCTTTAAAGATTCATGATTGTGTCAATCTCCCATCATTTGTTTCATTGCTCTGATTATTCTATTAGGAAAGTAAATAGTAAGTTATTTGTCATGCTAATTCAGCTTTTCCGAACCATGAGTACAATTCATACAAAATCACAACCTATTACCGCAACAACACGCGGAGTCATCTAGTTAGTTAATAACCATCATACTCTTAGTTTACGAAGGAGTGCAGATCGACCTCTGAAATCAATGGATGTCAAGGTTTCTAATATTCAACTCCATCTATATCTGAAACGATAGCATCTAGTGGACCGTATGTTTATCTTCGGCTAGCTAGACATAAAATGGATTCTCGTATTAAAGACACACAGTGTAATAGAACGATGCAAATAAAGTTGCAACCTCTATAGCTTTGCAGTGCTCACTGGTTAGTTGCTGTATCAGGTTTCAAGAGAATCAAACTGGGGCCATAAGAAAAGAGGTTTATCCGATCTTGTTAGATGGTAGATGAATGGACCACAAATCTCATGGGCTCTCCTACCCAGCACATATGACACCATGCATGCATGCACTAGCTAGTAATCCTCCATCCTGAACGTCCAAAGTGCTGCCCCCAACTTATCATCTCGCACATAAAGTGTAAAACAAAGTTTCATACGTACGGCCAGTCGGCCAACTCGCATAAGCCAAACTAACACATGCACTAAACAAAAGTAGGCTCATGGTTATCGATGTATTACTTCAAAAATAATACTCCCTCCGTCTATAAATAGATGTCAAAGATTTATTCAAATTTGGATGTATCTAGACACTAAATCGTGACTAGATACATTCAAATTTAGACAAATTTTTGGCATCTATTTATGGACAGAGGTAGTACATGTTTGATTCAGGTTTACTTCAAAAATAAAATTAAGAAATATGTTAAGAAAAGATAACTGATCTTAATTGCCTACTAAAATTTATCGTCCATTTGTTCATGCAAGGAAAGACGATCGCGTGCACGACGTGGCGCCCTCGACGACCATGCGCATAAATTTGTAGGAATTTCATCACGAGTAGTGGACTCAACTGTAGATAATTGATAAACATATGCCCGAAAGCTTGTAAATATTAAATGTTTGATTCGCACATTTCTCACCGATCTTCGGGAAAAGCTAACGCTGTGCATGCTGATGTAGAATTAAAACGCGGCCGGATGACACCGGCGGGGCGCAAAGACATCTGCTGCCAAATTTGCATCATCGCTTTTGCCAAATGAGCGAGACTGCACTACCACGGTACCACCGTATGTCGCCGCTCTTTTCTCGACGGATATGAAAAACAAAGTGATCGATGTCTATCCAAAGCGTTTTCTAGATGATGATTTGGAGGTGTAAGCATGCATACATGGCATCATCCACCGTATATATGTCCATATCTACACGGATGACGCCCTAGGGAGGTCCACAGTGATTGGGAATTCTAAATTGTCAATCCCCAGGTCAGACATTTCACGATCGTTACATGATATGCTGACTCGGATGGCACGCACCAATTTGACTGATACTGGTTAAAAGATCAAATCTTGCTAATGCGTGTTTTAATTTGATCTTCGGACAAGGATAGCTGATTTACGCAAAAAGAGGAATCAGGATACTTAGGGGATAAGTTTTGCTCACCAAGAACTGTCGTGAGATGTAATAGTAGGTGTTCTCTGTTTCCCCGGCCGACCACTGATACCGGCAGCTGAACTCGGAAGAGCAAACGATAATTCAGGCTTAGTGGGATGTCTCCGTCGTAATGTGAGCCGTCGAACCTGTTTCAAGAGTTGTATTTGCTTGATCAACACCTGAGATATTACGTTGTGTACCCTCTCGAAACTTGATTGCAACACGGAGTGGGATCTCTTTTATTCCGATCACATCTTGCATGCTCTTTTCTCCTCCTTGGCGGACCCTTGCCATCTTCTCCACGCGTGTGATTGGGTCTGGCGAGACCTAGAAGCGTGGATTTTAGCAGATCGTGAAGGAAGCGTGAACTGCCCCAGTCCCACATGAGAAGCCATGTCATGTTCCACAAGCTCATGCACACCGCCGAGGTGCTTCGCCAATGGAGTAACTCCTATGACTACAAGATCCAGCTCCACATGATCCTACAAGACCTTTTTTTTGCGGGTAATCCTACAAGACCTTACCCATGACAACGCTCTCCCTAGAGGAAAGATACCCCAGGACACACCTCAATTGTCATGTTATTAGCCTTGTGGTACTGGAGCGGAATAGAAGGAAGTAATGCGCTTGCGTATAAAATCTCCAAGAGGGTGATTCCAACAACTGCTATTTTTTACCTGCAGGTCAATGGTAGACGATGTAAAAGCTACATCAGAGACCTATGCGAAACGGGGATTGGGTTACCTCACATGAGGAAAAGGAGATGATTGTCCATGACCACTTATCTTCCATACTCCAGCAGCAACCCCCTCGCGGAGATATCATAAATGGGATGATCTTAAATTGGCACCCTACAATTTGGAAGGCATCGGCAACCCCATCCTGAAATTCAAGGTGATCCATCCCATGCTCAAGATGTCGTGTGACAAAGGCCTTGGGACAGATGCCAACAACTTTGGAAGGTTGCCACTGGCAAGGGCTTGTTGCGGTGTGTCTATGAGAGGGGCCCGAGTATTCACACCTCCATCTATGTGGATGTTGTAGTTATGTTTTTGAAGCCTATTATCAGCAACGGAAACACTTTGGCTTCCATTCTTTCTTGCTTTGAGGAAGTCTCAAGTCTTATTACCAATTTTAGGAAGAGCTCGGTGGTCCATATTCGATGCTCTAACATAGACATCAATACTATGTTGGAAAACTTCCCATCGATCTAGACTCCTTCTCTATGATATCTTGATGTCCCCCTTTCAGTGTTCTGGTTTTGGAATTTGTACTTCCAATTTCTAGAGGATAAATCGCCGTCAAGATGCCACTTGCAGTGGCAAGTGGCAACTACCTCACCTGTTGTTGGATAATGCACATGGATCAAGTCTGTCTCCAACCCTAGGTAATCCACCATATAACTTGTGCCAATGGTGCTATCATGGATTTCTGTCATTCCCTCTAGATGCACGGTTGTTAACCCATATGTTGCCATGCCATCTTTGTCGTCTATGAAAGGAAAAATTGGATGGTGTGCTTACGCTCTATGCAACAACCCCTGGATTTACTAGATTGACTACTCACATGGCTCACATTTGTCCTTTTCTCGCAGTTTTGGGCTCTCTAGACTGTATCACTTGGCCTTTTGCTAGTTATGGATGCTTCTCCTCTACCCTAGCTTACCCCATGCAATTTCTTGATGGCACAAATTTGACGATGTATAGGCTCTTGTCTGGAATACTTGGGCTCCAACGGAATATAAGCTCTCCGTTTGCTTGATTATTCAGAATAGGGTTTGGATGGAATCATCTGTGGCGTAGGCGTTGGCCCAACTCTAGGGTTTTCCTTTTTGTAGAAGGTGACAGAAACTCGAGTGCACTGTCTTTTCCACCGTGGTACTCAATTCTCACCTAAAGTGTGATATTTTTGCGATTAGGGATCTCTGAGGTGCAGCGGCCTCTCTGTGGGGCTGTGCAAACCTTCAAGGAATGTTCGTCTATGGTGGTGAGTCTAGGAAAACAGTTATAGATGGGTGGCTTACCCATGCCGCATGGAAAAAGTGGTGCGCCATTGGCACCCTAAATAGGTGCATCACGGCTAGTAACTTACCTGTGGCGCAACGTGAAAAGTGGTGCACCAGGGGTATTTTTTGGCCGGGCTGGCAGGGGTGCCCACACTTACCCGTGTTGTACCCCATGCTAGTGTGGTGCGCAATGTGAGCCGGGGGGGGGGGGCATATTTTGGTCCCCACTTACCTGTGGCGCAGCCTTTTTAGCTTTAAAAAATGATAAAAGCTTCAAATTTTAAAATTCATTAAGATGTAGCTATGTTACGTAATCTAGTTGTTAGGAAACCTAACAAACATGAATTTCGACATAGTCTGCAAAAAGGCGCTACGTTTCGGTAAAATGGCTCTAGAGTTTGCATACGACATTTGATCGAAAAGTTTTTTATATGAAAAAGTATTTAAAGAAAAATTTACATCCAAATTCAACGAGTGTTTGTGTTTTTTTTAGAATCCACAAATTATGAAGGAAAAATAGAGTTTTCAGACATTTTAGGCTTCGCTGCAATTAAAATAGTCCGAATATACCCGTGGTGCACCGGTATGGGATGCGACAAGGGTAACCTCACCATAATCTGAAAAACCACCCCGTGTTGCTTGTCTTCTCCATTTTTTCCTTTCTCACATTCCCCTCTTACTCTTTGTGTCGAGGGTGCTCCTCGGCAATGCCCACCTTGAGGGGCTTAGGGTTGATGGAATCCTGCAGGCTAACACGAGACATCGGATACCAAACAAACGGGGAGAGAGATTTACCCAGGTTCGGGGCCGTCGATGAGGTAAAACCCTTACTTCTTGCTTGTCTGATCTTGATTATCGAGAATATCGGGTTACAACGGGGTAGCCGAAGGCTTCGAATAAGGTCTCGACGGAAAGCTAGGGTTGTGTATGACCTAACTCTCAACTTATAGTGGTTATGGCTAAATTGATTGTGTGTCCCTCGGCAGACCCTCTCCTGGCCCTTATATTGGGATCCAGGTCTCAGGAGTTATGTCCGGGTCCGACTAGATTACAAAGAGTTTTATGTCTAAACTTTCCTTGTTTTCTTCGTCTTCTTGCCTTGTCCTTTAAGAATCCTCCGTTGGAACCGACATAGCGGCCCACCTTGGTTGGTAGATGGTCTTCATGGGCCCCTGGTTGGGCCGTGGGAGGTAGCACAATACTAGTTACCCGAACGGTAATGCCCACATTATTAGCCCCCGAGTGACTGGACGAAGAAGCTATGGGCAGGGACTAAAATTGCCTTCTGTCGAACGTTCATAATTGTTGAAAGATCTCGACTCCTTCGAGATAATAACGCCTTTTGTATCGGGTGCGCGTTCAGCGCTCCCGATGGGAGTAGCCCCCGAGTCTAGGCACAGATGCTTGCAATCGTTTGTAGACTCAAGTTGTACTACTTGAATGTTTTTCTTCTACCGATGTTTTCCGCAAACTGTCGTGGTCACCCAATATTTTTTTTATCGAGTCTTCAATACCTTAGAGTAAGGTTACGCTTGTTGGTAGTACGTAAAGGATGCTGAGTAACATGCCTAGCTTTACTCGATAAATCGATGCTGGTTAACTGCCAATGGCAAAACAACGTCACTCTACTAAGAATCAAGTCCCCAGGCATGATCCTGGATTGTGCAAAATCTTCGAGTGCTCAGTTTCCATCGGGTGCGCGTTTAGCGCTCTTGATGGTAGTAGCCCCCGAGTCTAGGCACAGATACTCGCAACCGTGTATAGACTCAAGTCAAGCAACTCGATTGTTTCAATTTCCTTCGAATGCTCTCTTCTGGTACTTTGTTCGAACTTTGATACTTCCCATGACATCATCAGTGACGTCACTGCTATGGTGGTTTGATTGACATGACATGACCTGACGGGCCCACCCCACATCTGCGCGGTCAGTTAATAATTGACTAGTGCTCGATTCCCGCGCGTAGTGGGACTAATGGGCCGCCGGTTTTATCTCTCCTTCCGGACACGTGTATTACTGGATCCTCGCCCATCTTCCCACGATTACCGAAGTAATGGCCACGATCTCCAAGCATTCCCCGTTATAAATAGGGAACCCTTTCATTTTTCACTTTTTACGCCTCCGTACTTCTCATATTCTTCCTCGCTTCCTCCTTGCTATTGCTTCTGCCTTCAAGAGCTCAGCCGCCATGGGCAAGAAGAAGGGAACTGCTGGCTCGAGTGCTACCGCAGGCGCAGCCAGAGTTGGCCTTGATTGGTGCGTTTCAACAATCTCTAAGCGCGAAGAGAACAAGATGAGGTCACTCGGCCTCATCTCATCTGCCGAATCTGACTACCTCCATCCAGGTTCTTCCTCCTGCCCAAGGCCTCCAAAGGGCTTCACTGTTATGTTCACTGCTTTTCTATTTCGCGGACTTTCTCTCCCTGCCCACGAGTTTCTTCGTTCTCTCCTTTTTTTCTACGGGATCTAGCTTTGGCAGCTGACTCCCAATTCCATTCTCCACCTTTTCATCTTTATTACTCTGTGTGAGGCCTTCCTCAGCATTGACCCCCACTGGGGCTTGTGGAGGAAGATTTTCTACGTCAAACGTCATAATGGCAATGATGGTCTTCCAGTTGTTGGCAGCGTCGGCTTTGTCGTCAGGAAGGAGGTCAATTACTCCGACTACCCAATGAAAGAGTCAGTTCAAGGCTGGCGACAGAAGTGGTTTTATCTCCGAGACATCCCAGTGCCAGGACGGCGCTCCAATCTGCCTCCATTCAAAGATGTCCTCTCTGTAGTGCCGAAAAAGTCTTGGCGAAACACTTTGACTGCCGAATAAAGCGCCGTTGCTGACCAACTGTACGAAAAGGTCTTAGACCTGAAGAATGGAGAGGGTCTGACGATGTGTGGCACTGAGGTGGTTTCAGTGTTTCTAAAGCGTCGAGTGCAACCGTTGATATCAAGGCCTCATCAGTTATGGATGTATACTGGCGCGTCGGATAAATCAAGGATCATTTAACCTGAAGTATCTGAAGAATATCTTCGAGACGAGGTGCGGCGCCTAACTCGCCTCATCCAGAAGGACAATATTGTTATGAATTCGGCTCGTCCTCCCCTCGACCTTAAGCATCTTCCTGCCAAGGTAATTTTACTTGCATTTGCATCGAGTGTTGTTTTTTCTTCTGAACCTGAATCCTTTAACTCCTTTTATCGATAGGCTTCCACCGTTGCTGAGTGTTATCCCCCCACACCCGAAAGTGGGGTAGCTCCCGAAGATGACGATGCTTCCGAAGAGACTGAAGATGATCAGCACATTCTTGAGGACAACAACGTCCAAGGTGATGAAGCCCCTGAGGGTGATGCCTTCACTAAATCTATGCGACGCAGGAAGATCAATGAAGATTTGATGGCGACAGCAGAATCAAGTCCTATCGGACAAGATGATGATGCTAACACAACTGCTTCCCATGCTCCTTCTCGCGACACTTCGACTCCTCGACCTTCAAAAAGGCCATCAAGACTCTTCGCAGATGAGAATGACATCGAGTCCATATCGTAAGTATCAGGTGGCTCCTTTTCACTTGTATTTCGTTTCTGTCGCCTTTACTGACTTTCTTTTTGTTCCGCTCTGAGGATGATGATGAAGTTCCTCTCTCGAAGAGAGCGAAAATATTGAATGAACAGGCTGAATCTGCAAAAGAACCGACGCCTAAAGCAGGTCAGATGACCACCCCTCTGCCACGATCAAGTGTGGCCAAGGTTCCTTTCTCGACGATCATCCCGCCAGCAGGTGTCTCCATTCCTTCGACATTGCGTGATCACGTAAGTTCCGCTTTTCAACCAACAACAAGCCGTAGTACCTGCTAGCCCCCGAGTCGATAATTGGCATTCTTGAAGGAGTCCAAGTATAGGCTAATATATACTTGTTATTTGTTCTGACGTAACTTTTCTATTCATGTGCTGCAGCCAATTTATGCCACAGTTGACGCTGTGGCAGATTTTGCTGATCAATTTACTCGTCTAGAAGTAGAAAACGCCCACTTCGCAAAGCTGTTAAAATTTTGGCTGACCAAGTTTTGGAGGCTAACAAGTTAGCAGCCGAGGCGCAAAGAGAGAATATATGCTTAAAAGACGAACTATCGAAGTTGAAGAAGAAGATGAAGGATGATCAAGAGGCTCGACACAGGGCTTTTCTCGAGGCTGATGAGAAGGAAGGTGCCCTTCGAGAATCCATCACGAATTTTCTAAGTAAGCTTTCTTCAAAGTTGCATGTCATTTCTTTTGGATATCTTCATGATACGCTAAATTGTTTTTTGCATTTTTCCAGATACTGCCGATATGCCTGTTGATCGCAGAAGCAAACTTCGAGTCGATTCAATGTCGGATGCTCTTTCCTTTTCTACTGAGTCCAGCAACCAGCTCCAAGATCTTTTGAAGAAGACCAAGGGGGCTCTGTCGAAACTATTTTCAATGATGTTCCCGAAGTTGGATCAGAACAAGACCCTCGGGGAAATGGCGGATCCCTTCTTCATCGATTCTTCTAAAGCTATAGAGGTATTGAAGCGACGCTCTCGTCTTTACGGAGCAGTCCTTACTTTTCAGCTTTTGATGGGGCACGGGTTGGTTTTGAGCTGGAGAAATTATCCAAGGCGCTACCTGTGGAAGCCGATAATTGTTCTGTCAACCTCGAGCCTTTTAAGAAATCCTCAGTTGTGTGCGCTAATCGACTTCTCAAATTGGTTGACGAGGATAAGAACAAGACTGCAACTGAAGCTGGTCCTGGCTCCTCAACACAAGCCTGATTAAGTCTGGCCTGCTTGATTCTAGTTGTAACCCAGATACATTCTAGTCTTAACTTGTACTGAATTAATCTGGCTCTGTTGCCAATATTTAACTTTCTTTTGAATGACATCATGTCCTTTTATGTATCCTCCCGATGGGAGTTTTCCACCTTTTTCCGCTGTTCTATTGAGAAGATAAATAAATTGTCTCGTTGCAGATTCCCTCAACTTCCTCTCGTGTCGAAAGTTCTCTGAATTCTTCTGCCATCGATGAATCGGAGCTCGTGCGTCGCTTGCGTGATCAAATCTCTCGGTTGAAAAAAGACATAGCTGGTCTTCATGCCATGGCAGCCTTGGTGAAGAAAAAGAGCGAAATTGCTGCCGCGGTTGAACAGCATGCTCTAGATCGCCTTCGAGTGGCTACTGAAAGCTTGAGTTGTAAGCAATCCATTGCTTCCCTTTTATCTCCACCTGATGCTTTTATCGGATAACGCTATAATGACTTTTTTTGTCTTCGAAAGTTGCTGATGAATCAGAAGAGAATAGGCGAATTCACGGGAACATTGCAGTGATGACCGACATCACTCACCCGAAGTGCGAGCTATGGTCTAATCAGTCGGAGGCTGCAATAGTGGCGAAGTTTGAATACCGAGCCGAGAGGGTCCACTATTATTTTGACAAGTACTATGCTCATCTCTTCATGATATGGGAAACTATGTTTCCATTAGATCCAGCACCCGAAACTTTGTCCGCTTTGTTCAATCGATTCAAGACTCCATCTAGAGTTCGATCTTTGGTGCGTAAAGAACTTCTTGCTGGAGCCGAGCTTGCACTTGCTTCAGTTTCATATATTTGGAGTCCATAGCAAATACTAATGCAAGATTAGATCAATACTATCCCATAGCTAGGCATCCTGCTCATATTATCATTTCTAGGATGGAAGCGAGTACGGAAAGGGTTAAGAACCAAGAAGGTCAAGGGACCTTGTCGTGATAACAAAGTTTTTGTAAAGATCTTCTCTCTCTTTTTTATAGTAACCTTGCATTGCTAGGAGTAACACTGCATGTATTTGATGTCCTTTTTCAGGCATCGTTATGAAATTTCTGAACTTGTAAATCCAGCTTGTAATTTCTTGTCGAGGACAACTGAGTGATCAGGTCAGTTTGCTCACTCGACGACCCTGTCTTAATTGCAACTTCGTTCAGAGTCGTTTTTTAAGTTTTGTAAGAGCGACACCCTTCGAGTAAACGAGGGATTTAGGCGCTTTATTTTTATTTGGCTTCGTAACACGGTGCACCGGTATGAGCCTTTTTGTAAGTTGTATTGTTTCCATCAACTGCATCAGTCGTACAATTATGTGAGTCTTGGATGGGTTTTAGCATATTGATAATCATAGCTCCCGGTGGGAGCATTAATTAATTATCAATGCTTGAGAAATTCCTTGTAGCCCCCGAGTAATATCGGCTAAGCTTTATGAAGTATGATTTATCCTCGGCTCCCGATTGGAGTAGTAGTCAAAATAAAAGAAGTCCAAATATTTGTTCGAGTGAAGAAATAATAATGTAATTGAAAACTTTATTCATAATATGCAACAGGCTAAGAAGCCTCCATGTGGTGAGAAAAAAGAGCGAGTTCTTACGCATAAAATCGTCGCAAGTGTGCAACGTTCCAAGGGTTCCCGACATCTTTTCCCGAGGCGGGGTTCTTGAGACGATATGCTCCTCTTGGTATTACTTCGGTGACGATGAACGGTCCTTCCCATGGAGATTCGAGTTTCAGCGATCTCTCTTGCTTCAATCGTAGTACTAGATCACCAACGCTGAAGCTTCGGGTGCGGATCCTTCGGTTGTGATAATTCCGTATCGCCTGCTGGTATACAGCTGTTCGAGCCAAGGCGACGTCTCGAGCCTCGTCAAGAAGATCCACAGCGTCTTGTAATGCATGAACAAAGGTTGTCTCTTTATACGCTACCACCCGAGGTGCTTCAAAGCGGACATCGGCTGGCAAAACTGCTTTGGCTCCGTAGACAAGGAAGAATGGAGTATATTGCGTTGACCTATTTCGTGTAGTCTGCAAGCTCCAAAGAACTGACGGCAATTCCTCGACTCAAGCTCCAGCTGCACTCGTAAGGCGCTTTTCTATGCCGTCACAAATTAGGCCATTGATCCTTTCTACTTGCCCATTGGTTTGAGGATGTGCGACCGATGCAAATTTGAGTTTTATATCATTGGTGTTACAGAATTGATGGAATTCCCTTGAATCAAAATCGGTTCCATTGGCTGTAATGATACTATGAGGTACACCGAAACGGCAGGTTATTCCTTGGAAAATTTGACTGCAGTTTTGGCTGTCTGATTAGTGACTGGTATGGCCTCGATCCATTTGGTGAATTTATCGACTGCCACCAATAGATTTCTATGACCACCAGGGGATGATTTCGGCAGGGCACCTACTTGATCAAGCCCCCACTGTGTGAAAGGCCAGGCCAAAGGTATTGTCATTAAATCTATGGCGGGTGCGTGTGGTTTTGGCGCAAAACGTTGACAAGGATCACACTTTCGAACTAAATCTCGTGCATCGGCTGCTGCTGTTGGCCAATAGAACCCTGCTCTAAAAGCTTTTGCCACAAGCGCTCACGCTATCGGCATGATGACCACACGTCCCCTCATGTATTTCTCGCAGTAGAGCCTTTCCATCAGCAATGGCGATGCACTGTTGAAAGATACCAGAGATACTTCGCTTGTAAAGGTCACCATGGACTATAGTGAATGCTTTGGACCGCCGTACGATGCGTCTTGCTTCTACTGGATCATCTGGCAATTTTTGCTCCATTAAGTATGCTAAAAAGGTTCAGTCCACAATGGTTCGAGAAGAAGAACTTGTTGATTGGACCCTTTAGTGACATCTTCGGTAGCTTTTTGAGGCGTGACCTCTGTATCAGTAACCGATGTTTCCGGATGTGTCGAAGTTTTCTCTTTAATAGATCTCTGAGTAATCACTTCATAGAAGACTCCATCTGGTATAGAAGAGCATGTTGAACCGATATTAGCTAGAGCATCGGCTTCCTTGTTGCTGGCTCTGCCGATATGTTTTAACTCGCAGCCTTCAAACTTAGCTTCCATCGATTGGTACATCTTCCGATAAGCTATCATGTTATTTCTAATAGCATCGCATAGATTCATCGACTATTGTACTACGAGGTTCGAGTCTCCGTAGATATCCAGACGTGTAGCACCACATGCTTTGGCCATACGCATACCGTGTAATAATGCTTCGTACTCCGCTTCGTTGTTTGTTGGTAATGAGAAATTCATCCTTAAAACATATCTCATTTTGTCTCCTTGTGGCGAGATTAGCACTACTCATGCTGCGCTTAGATCCATCAAAGTACATCGTCCATGAACCCGACATGTCGGGTGCTGCTGGGATTTGCGACTGGATCCAATCAACCAGGAAATCGGGGAGGACCTGGGACTTAATTGCTGTTCGATTAACATAAGAGATATTTTGTGGCGCTAACTCGATGGCCCATTGAGATACTCTGCCTGTTGCTACCGGATTGGTAAGTTTGTTTTTCAATGGAGCTTCCGAGACGACAACAATTGGATGTTCTGTGAAGTAGTGCCAAAATTTCCGTGCTGCTCGCCATACTACGTATGTCAGCTTCTGATGGTGAGGATATCGTTGCTTTGCGGGTGTGAGTACCTCGCTGAGATAGTAAACGGGACGTTGCATGCCATGGACTCTCCCTTCTTCTTCGCGTTCGACGATAAGAACGGAACTGACGACTTGAACAGTGGACGCTATGTACTGCAACATTGGCTCCTTATCCTTAGGGGTTACGAGAACTGGGGAGGTTGACAGAACCCTCTTCAGTTTGTCGAAGGCATCTTGCGCCTCTGCCGTCCACTCAAATTTTTCAGATTTTTTCATCAACTGGTAGAATGGTAAGGCCTTTTCTCCTAGCTTCGCGATGAATCTACTAAGAGCAGCCAATCATCCCGCCAATCATTGCACCTGCTGTAGGTTTCTAGGTTGCTCCATATCGAGAATAGCTTTAATCTTTAAAGGATTAGCTTCTATCCCCCTTGCTGAAATAAAGTACCCGAGTACTTGACCTCCTGGTACCCCGAAGAAACATTTCTTCGGGTTCAACTTGATTTTGTATCTGTCGAGATTATTGAAAGTTTCTCTTAAATCATCAATGAGCATGGTCGCATTTCTGGTTTTGACGAAAATGTTGTCAATGTAAACCTCGATATTACGACCGATCTGTTCTCCAAGGCAAGCTTGCATACACCGCTGATAGGTTGCGCCCGCGTTCTTTAATCCAAAGGTCATGATGTTGTAACAATAAACGCCATGTGGAGTTATGAATTCAGTTAATTCCTGATCTTCTTTCTTGAGCTTGATCTGATTGTATCCTGAGTAGGCGTCGAGAAAAGAGAGGCGATCACAGCCTGCCGTTGAGTCGACTATCTGATCTATAGGAGGCAACGGGAAGTGATCCTTTGGGCAATGTTTGTTTAGACTTGTGTAATCGATGCGCATGCGAAGAACTGTTGTATCCTTTTTTGGCACCACGACCGGGTTGGCCACCCACTCGGCCTCTTTGACCTCTCGAATAAAACCAGCTTTTTGGAGCCGATTAACTTCTTCGCCGATAGCTTTTCTTTTTGGTTCTGAAAAACGACGCAATGTCTGCTGCACCAGTTTGGCTTTGGGGTCAACATTGAGGGCGTGCTCAGCGAGTTTCCTGGGAATACCTGGCATGTCGGATGGTTCCCATGCAAATATTTCCCAGCACTCACGGAGGAACTCGATGAGCGCGCCTTCCTATGCGGTAGTAAGGTCTGCCCATACATTGACCGTCTTCTTCGGATCAGAGGGGTGCACTTGATGCTTCTTTGCTTCCTTCGTGACGTTGAATTCGTCGGGTCTAGTGTTTCGATTATCAACATGTGGTTGTGTATGATCGGTGATTATATCGATTGCGTTGAGTTCCTCCTTGACTCCAAACTTCAAAGCGATCTTGTGGAACTCTCTGTCGCAGTTATCAGAATGAGAAAAACTCCCGTGAACGGTTATTGCTGTCCCATTGTTACCTAGCATCTTTAACTTCAAGTATGTGTAATGAGGGACTGCCATGAACTTGGCAAATGTCGGCCTGCCGAGGATAGTGTGGTATTGTATTCCCAATCAACTACCTCGAACTCGAGCTTCTCCTTTCTGAAGTTGCTCGGTGTACCAAAGATGACATCCTGTGAAATTTTACCGAGAGGGTAAGCGGGTTGGGTTGGGATGATTCCATGGAAGCCAGTATCGGATTCTTTTAGCATATCGACACATAATCCCATTGCTTTCATCGTGCTAGCAAAGAAGAGATTTAGGCCACTTCCTCCATAAATAAATACTTTGCTCATGTTATATCCTCCAATCTGCGCTTCAAGAACTAGGGTAGTGTGGCCAGGCCTAGGAACGGCTGTCGGGTGGACTGCTTTGCTACACAGGATGCTCTGATCGGACCAATCGATGTAATCGGGTACCTCTGCCATAGCTACCTCTGCAATTTTTATTTCTCGTGAGAACTTTTTGGCTTCTCTCTTTGAAAAGATGGTCTTATGAATCATGTTCACTTGACCTCGAGATGCAGGGTAAACTTCGGTTGGTATGTAGATATCTTCGCCCGGTGTATACTGTTGCGGGTAGCTGTAAGCTGCCGTTCTTTTCTTTGCCGAATGAGCTCTTGCCTCTGATTCGGCCCTTAACTCGTCACAGAACTGCTGAATGTCGATGAACTGTCGACAATTCCTAAGTAAATGAGTGGCCTTCTCGACGCCATCCTTCGGGTCGATATAAGAGTGCATATAACATGGTGCGTCGAGTTGTTCCGTAGCTGATAGATAAAGTGTTTGGAGACGTTCTTGCTGGGTTGCGTATTGTAGCATCCCTTCTCGCACATTCGAGGGCGACTTGCAGCCCGTTCTTCTTCCTCACGGCGTAGATTCCTTCGCCTCTTCCGTTGCTCTTCTCCGCTACCGAAGCGACTTTTGCTTTCGTCGTTGTTCCTGTGTGAACCTACTAGAGCTGCCAGTGGACTGATGGTTTCCGGAGACAAAGTCCTTAGGCTTGACGCGTTTGAAATGGGAAGTCAGAGAAATCCTTTGGAGTCGATGATGAAGTGAACTCCTCCGAAGGTCGTGTCCATATCTGATGGTATTTTGAACTTTGATTTTTGTCAGGATTGGTGACACCATCATATAGATTGGTGAAGACCTCTCCAACAGCAATGGATCTGTCGACGAAATTGGAAGTCGTCGATGTCTGTCACGAGTCGCTGCTTATATCAGAGTCCGCAGATGACTCGAAGGACATGTCGCTGAAGATCTTGGCGAGCTTTTCACTTGCCATAGTGTTGATGAAGCGTGGCGACGAAATCTCCTCTTCGCCTGACGAAAAGTCGGAATCGACCGCTGATAATCCCGACGAGATCGGAACTTCGAGACGATACGATCCTTCTTTCTCGACACAGAATCGGAACTTTCCGAACGTCATCTTCATGGGCTCCTCCCGGATACGCATATGCATCCAAACGGGAGGGCGGGTGAGGAACAAAATCAACTAGATCAGTTTCGATCTGTTTACCTCGATCCATCGCGTTGCTTGCTACCGACGAAGTCGACGATCTTGAACGTGCCATCGAGATCAGCTTCTTGTCGCCTCTAATCCCCACAGTCGGTGCCAATTGACAAGGTATTAACTTGTCAATGCCTACGTATTGTAGACTAGGGTTTGGTTGGAAGTAGAGGGCAAGTAGATCTCGAAGGTTTTAGCCGAAAAGTACTCGACGATTAAGAAACTAGGGTTATGTTGACAATGGATTCGATCCTCTCTTTGTCCCTCGACTCCCCCTTATATAGGAGGCGGAGCCGAGGGATTCATAATACACAAGTTATAGAGTCCGGGAGGGTTTCTAATACAACTCTAACTTTCCTTAATATTAACTGGGCTTCCGAACTTCATATTCTTCGACTTGTGGGCCTTCAGTAAACCCCGGGTACCATCTTTGGCAGGCCCATTGGGGATGCCTATGTCAATATCTCCGCGTGATTCTGAAGAGATCGGATGCGAGGCTTCCACACACGGTGCGTATTCGAAGGAACCACAGCGAACCGAGTTTCTTGGACTTGAAGGTGTTGGTGAAGTCAGCACAAACGCTGCCGATGTGACTGGAGCTGCCGATGACGTGCCTCGTACTGAAAGGTTTCCCACAGACGGCGCCAATTGTCGAGGGTGCTCCTCAGCAATGCCCACCTTGAGGGGCTTAGGGTTGATGGAATCCTGCAGGCTAACACGAGACATCGGATACCAAACAAACGGGGAGAGAGATTTACCCAGGTTCGGGGCCCTCGATGAGGTAAAACCCGTACTTTCTGCTTGTCTGATCTTGATTATCAAGAATATCGGGTTACAATGGGGTAGCCGAAGGCTTCGACTAAGGTCTCGACGGAAAGCTAGGGTTTGTGTATGAAGTAACTCTCAACTTATGGTGGTTGTGGCTAAATTGATTGTGTGTCCCTCGGTAGACCCTCTCCTGGCCCTTATATTGGGAGCCAGGTCTCAAGAGTTATGTCCGGGTCCGACTAGATTGCAAAGAGTTATATATCTAAACTTTCCTTGTTTTCTTTTTCTTCTTGCCTTGTCCTTCAAGAATCCTCCATTGGAACCGACATACCAGCCCACCTTGGTCGGTAGATGGTCTTCATGGGCCCCTGGTTGGGTCGTGGGAGGTAGCACAATACTAGTTCCCGAAGGGTAATGCCCACATCACTTTGCCTTGTCGCCTCCTCCTTCCTCCCGATCGGCGCTCAATGCCTCGTCTCTTCCCCAAATCGAGCCGCGCGGCTCCATCACCACCTGCTCATGATCCCTCCTCTTCTCTACTTCTCTCCCCGCGCCAAGCCCCATCGCCTCTACAACGCCGCCACCTTCTTGCGAGATCTCATCGCAGTATCCCCTCCTCTATGCACTAATGACTCCTTCACGCCGCGGGAGACGACGCCGGTGCCTCGAACCCCTACTCCGGATCTTCTCCTCAATGCCACAAGGAGGAGTCCAACCTCCTTCTACTCTTGATGCAACTGCTCTCCACCAACAGCAGCAACGACCATGACACCATCGACAACGAGGTGATGTCGGTCCTCTACCTACCCATGACACCATGGAATTGACCCTTCGGTCGTAGCCCTTCGGCGCCCAGCGGGACTCGATTGCTTTTTTCTTATCTTTTTAGGGTGTTTCATGTAAAAAAAATTGGACAACCTGGTTGTGCACCTTTTATTGTTTCCCATAATGCTTAGTTGTGCCGCACATGTTGTGCTGCCTGTAGCGCACCTCATAGTGCGCCACAGGTATGTACACTACCCGCGGCGCACCAAATGATGCGCCACGAGTAACTATTACTAGTGGTGCGCTTGTCGTGGCGCATGCATAGTGTGTCATAGGTAGCAAAAAGTGGTGTGTACAAGTAGCCTTTTCCTTAGTAGTGGTAAGTGAGAACTTGTCGTACGGTGGGAGTTAAATGCTTCAAGGCTTGTTCGGTTAATCCCCTACCCAGAAGTGTTGGAGTGTATTGAGGTGTATTTTAATTTAGAGGGAATTAAATCCCCTCTCCACACCTTCCAATCCGCTTGGATTTCATCTCAACCTAACAAGGCCGCATGAATTTCATACCTGGGGGATATGTACCCACGCCGCTAAGAGTGGGCAAACACGGTTTGCCGGTTTGGCCGGTTTCACAGGGCGCATTTGGTAGTCTGCATGCCCCTTGGCTTGCATCGGCCCAGCTTTTTTCGACCCGTTTGGTTACCTGGCCAAGGCCGCGTTCTTGCAGGAACCGCTTCTCAAAGCACCTTGGGCCAGGCCCTGGAGGAACGCCCGGTTCAGCCGTTTCTGGCGAGCCACCCCCATTTCCGCAAAAGTGGAGAACGCGGCGTCCTCGCAAAGCCACCGCGGGAGATGGCGGGAGATCGCGCGGGACGAATTTTCGCCACCGTATATAGGGCGGCTCTCTCACTGGCAAATCCAAATCCCCCATTTCCCCCCCATTTCGAGCTCATCTACCGTTCCCGATCTAGCGACATGGCCGGCTCTACCTCACCCGCACGGTCGCCAAGGCTTGCGGCGGCGACGGCAGCTGTGGTGGAGGCTACTGGCCGCGATGGTCGTCTTCTTCCTCTGCGTCCATGACTTCGGTTGTGGTAAGCTTCTGCAAACCCTAGCCTTAGAGCTAGATCTTTTGGGTACACAACCGGGGTCTGGACGAATCCATTGTAGGACATTCCTTCATCCTAGGTGGAGGTTGTGGAGGTTTTCCAGGTTCCATCTGACTCTACGACGGGGACTGTTCTCGCTGTTGACTCTTCCACTGGGACGATAGTGCTGCCTGCATCTTCGCCAGGGTCCCCTGCTTCCCCACCTCGGTGATGCGTGTGGCTCCTTCGACTGTAAGGCTGCTCTTACCTATCTCGATGTTCATTGATTGTGGTACTGGTACTTCATTGTTCTGCTAGTGCTTAAGGATGTCCATGTGGTAGTTCATTGATCTGCTAGTGCTTAAGGATGTCCATGTAGTAGTGCTAGTTCATTCATCTGCTAGGGTTTGTCATGTAGGCCATCATACCTTTGGGCTCCCCTGATCTGTCTATGCCAACTATGAATGCTCAGCCATGTCTGATTGCAAGCAAACCAGCCATGGTTTGGAAACCTGAGCTATCAGAGTTTGTGTTGAACCTGTTGGTTCAGCTCGTTCGTAGCGGCGTCTACTTCAACATGGGATTCAAGGAGAAGATGAAGAAGGTAGCCACGGATGTTTTTTCATTCGCCGGCGTACATGTCACCACTCTTCAGCTGTAAAACCACATCAGAAACTAGAGGACAAAGTGGAGCGTCATTATGAAGATGAAATCTGATCGTATTCTGGACTGGAGCGAAGATGGTTACTGCTACTACAGCGGTGATGAAGGGACGGCGGACGAGTACATCCAGGTACGAAGCCTCATTCAGTTCCTGCATAGATCTGAAAGTATATATATGTCAATGTCGTTCGCACTAACAGTTGTTCCTTGTGGATTGCACAGCTACCAGAAGCACCGTCAGTACGTCGGCACCCTGATCACGAACTACGCTCAGATGAAGACGATCTTCACTCCCCGGTTTGTGTGCAAGGCGCAGCTGTTCCAGCCTAACTTGCTGGTTAGGGCTATCGACTTCATTGCACACAATGAAGCAGAGTATGCCGTCTACCGTAAGCTACAGCCACCGGAGAGGATGAGCTGGCTTAGGACCTGGCTTCGCAACCAGTTTCCTGCTTAGTGCTTCTACTTCCTTCGTCATGATCCGCTGATTTTGGGAGGTGATCTTATATCCCTCCATTAGCTAGGACTTTCTACAACCTGATACCCGGTCTGTAATGATGAACTTATTCGAGGTGGTATATACTAACCCCTCGTGTGATGAACCTGTGATGCATCACGAAGTAGTTGCTTCGTTCGTGATGCATCGGCCACTAAGTAGTTGTTGTGTATTACCAGCACCTTTTGTGATGAACTGAATCTGATGTGTGTTGTTATTCAGTACTAGGTAACCTCACCACTATAAGTGACATAGGCATCCCCGATGGGCCTGCCGAAGATGGTACCCGGGGTTTACTGAAGGCCCATGAGTCGAAGAATATGAAGCTCGGAAGCCCAATTAGTTGTTGTTAAGGAAAGATAGAATTGTATTAGGAATAAAGAGATTTGTAACTTTACGGGTTGAACTCAAAGAGTCTCCCGGAATCTGTAAACTTGTGTAAAATGAAACCCTCGGCTCCACCTCCTATATAAGGGGGGGTCGAGGGACAAAGAGAGGATCGAATCATTGTCAACAAAACCTAGTTTTCATAGTAGTCAAGTACTTTTCCGGCTGGAACCCTCGAGATCTACTTGCCCTCTACTTCCAACAAAACCCTAGTCTACAACTTGTAGGCATTGACAAGTTAATCCCTTCTCAATTGGCGCCGTCTGTGGGAATTAGAGGCGACAAGGATCTGATCTCGATGGCACGTTCAATATCGTCGACATCTTCGGTGGGAAGCAACGCAATGGGCAGAGGTAAATGGATCGAAACTGATCTAGTCAATTTTTTTCCTCACCCGCCCTCCCGTGTGGATGCATATGCGTATCTGGAGGAGCCTATGGAGATGACGTTCGGGAGGTTCCACTTCCGCGTCGAAAAAGAGGGGTCGCATCGTCTCGAGGTTCCGGTTTCGTCGGGATCATCGGCGGCAGATTCCGATTTTTCGGGATCATCGTCATCATTCAAGATCGACGCCGAGGAAACCTCATCGACAGATCTACTTCTGTCCGGGAGGTCTTCACCGATCTATACGACGGTGTCACCAATCCCAGCAAAGACACAGCTTCAAAATATCATCAAGTTTATGTAGTTGGAGAAGCAAGTCGCCCCGAGGAGACGTCAGAGGCTTTCGATGATATGGGAAATGCATACGTCGATCCCGCTGATCTCATGCGAGGTTTGGGCACCAAATATGTCGGGCCTACACCGCGACTAAGGGTGCAACTTCCGCAAGAAGCTTGGGATAGAGCAGCAAGAGCTATGGACAGCACAGAGCCGATGAATACGACTGCAACAGCCGAAGAACTGCAAGCGTACCAATATAAACTTGCCCGTGCTGGTCGAGAACTTGAAAAACAGAGAATTGAGCTCGAGAGAAGGAAAGCCGCCGCTTCCGCGTCAAGTACGCGTCGAGCTGAGTTGAGTCGGCAGTCAGGAACTTCGGGAGATAATCACAGAGACGCTCGAAATAGGGGAAGATCACGGCTGCAGAACATACCTGAAGTCGAGAGGGAGAATCTGATCCAGAACCTCGACATGTCTTTCATGTCAATAGACACAATAGGAAACATTATTCCGAAAACACCGGAAGCTGGGTATATGGCGACACATGCCTTCATACTGGCGAACAGGCCACCCCCAGGAGATCCAAGAGAGGCATTGTATAACATGGCCATGGCAGGAGTCGGAGTCATGGGGACAGCGTTTGCAGGAACAAGCACATCTCCCGAAGGTGCCGCAAGACAAAATAGTCCACGGCCTACAGTGGTGGTTCAGGATCCCCCAAGAACATCGGCAAGAGATACAACGACACAGGCGCGGGTCGACAGGGCGCGTCAAGAAAGGAGGGAACGTCGGCAGTCACCAGAGGTTGATGAGGAAGAGATGTGCGGACTCCCTTGTTTTACTCGACGAGTTCGCAAAACGCGGTTACCGTCTGGTTTCAAATTGCCCGATAACTACAAGAAGTTCGATGGTTTGCAAGATCCGGAGGATTGGCTAGTCGACTACACAGGAAACGAGTGAAGTTGGACGAGTGGAACCAAAGCAAGTGCCATGCAGAGCATCCAGGTGTATTTGAGTGGTGCAGCACGATCATGGATCAAGAAACTACCACCTGGATCCATCGACAGCTGGGAGACCTTCGAGGATATGTTCGTGAAGAATTTCCTATCAACATGCAAGAAACCTGCGTCAATAGAACAATTGAGAGCTTGTCGACAGAAGTATGATGAGTCGATGAGGATGTACATCCAGAGGTGGAACATCATTAAAAACTCGGCAGAAAACATATATGACGGGAGGGCGATAGATGCTTTTGTCGCTGGGATCCGAAGAAAAGATGTCATCGAGGACTTGGGAAGGACTAACCCAAAAACCATAGCAGCATTGATGAAAATAGCGAATCGCTGGGCTGATGGAGAAGATGATGTTCATAATAAACGGCATAGGTCGCCTGAGGAGAACAATCGAAACATTCAAAATAGACGACGATTCTCTCGCCAATATTCCGACTATGACGGTCCTGGCCAAATATCGGCCGGCTTCCGAGGAAATAGCGGAAATAATAATCGGGATGATTATCAAAAAAGTGGAGAACAGCGGAGCAACTACAGAGATAGTCCGCACCCTAACAGGCAAAATAATGGTCCAAGGTTCCAGAGGCCATACATATCTCCCGAAGATATGATGAACGGACCATGTCAGATGCACTTCTATCTCGACAACAATGGGAAAAGGCAGTCGGGACATTTGCAGAAGGATTGCCGAACTTTCCAGGCTTTGAACAGATTTGCGGGGCATGCCAACGCACAGGCAGCAAACAGAAACCCTCAGGGGCCAAGGAGTGAGATCTACCTTCCACCTCCTCCCGCGATCACGGACGAAAATAGACACCAGTTACGAATAGCGGCAGCACCACAACCGCCTCCTTATATTAACACTAACGACGCGGTGTCGATGATTCAGAAGGCCAGGCCATCCAACAGAGCTCAAAAAGTAATTTCGCGACAGTTCTTTATGGCAGAGAAGATGCCTCCACCAACAATTGAGTACCTGAATTGGCCGGGACAGGATATTGGCTTCACCATAGCGGACCACCCGCAGCAAGTCCCTCGACCAGGGCAATCAGCTTTGATCTTACCAGCGGTGATCGCAGGATTCAACGTCTCGCGAGTATTCATAGATGGAAGCAGCAGTTTAAACCTCATGTACGCAGATACATTGAGGAAGATGAACATATCCTTGGCGAACTTAAAACCAACCGACACACGTTTCCATGACATCACACCAGACAAGCCAAGTTATCGCTAGGCAAGATCAATCTCGACGTTTAGTTTGGAACTCGAGAGAATTACAGGATAGAAAGGTTGGAGTTTGAAGTCGTGGATTTCCCATCACAATACCATGCTCTACTGGGACGACCCGCGTATGCCAGGTTTATGGCGGTACTGTAGGATAACGTTGCATAGAAAACAAAAAATTTCCTACCGCGAACACGCAATCCAAGCCAAGATGCAATCTAGAAGACGGTAGCAACGAGGGGTATCGAGTCTCACCCTTGAAGAGATTCCAAAGCCTACAAGATGAGGCTCTTGTTGCTGCAGTAGACGTTCACTTGCCGCTTGCAAAGCGCGTAGAAAATCTTGATCACGATCGGTTCCGGCGCCACGAACGGGCAGCACCTCCGTACTCGGTCACACGTTCGGTTGTTGATGAAGACGACGTCCTTCTCCCCGTTCCAGCGGGCAGCGGAAGTAGTAGCTCCTCCTTGAATCCGGCAGCACGACGGCGTGGTGGCGGTTGCGGTGGAGATCTCCGGCGGAGCTTCGCTAAGCGTGCGGGAGAAGAGGAGGAGAGAGGGGCGGCTAGGGTTTGGGAGAGGGGTGGCCGGCCACCTAGGGGTGCGGCCAAGCTATGGGCTTGTGGTGGCTTGAGTGGCCGGCCAGCCCCTCTCTCCCTCTTTATATAGGTGGAGGCCCCAAGGTTTAGGTCAAAGAGTCCGAATAAGACCCCAACAAAACCTTCCAAGTGTCCAAACCTAGGGGGAGTGGGACTCCCCCTTTCCTTGGTGGGGTGGCCGGCCACCTATGGTGGGGAGTCCACTTGGGACTCCTCCTCCCTTAGGTTGGCCGGCCAAGGTGGGTGGAGTCCCTCTGGGACTCCACCTTCCATCCTTATTTCTTCCGGACTTTTCTAGAACCTTCTAGAACCTTCCGTAGAACCTTCCGGATCATTTTTATTCACATAAAATGACATCCTATATATGAATCTTATTCTCCGGACCATTCCGGAACTCCTCGTGATGTCCGGGATCTCATCCGGGACTCCGAACAAATATTCGAACTCCATTCCATATTCAAATACTACCATTTCAACATCCAACTTTAAGTGTGTTACCCTACGGTTCGTGAACTATGCGGACATGGTTGAGTACTCACTCCGACCAATAACCAACGGCGGGATCTGGAGATCCATAATGGCTCCCACATATTCAACGATGACTTTAGTGATCGAATGAACCATTCACATACAATACCAATTCCCTTTGTCTCGCGATATTTTACTTGTCCGAGGTTTGATCTTCGGTATCACTCTATACCTTGTTCAACCTCGTCTCCGACAAGTACTCTTTACTCGTACCGTGGTATGTGGTCTCTTATGAACTTATTCATATGCTTGCAAGACATTAGACGACATTCCACCGAGAGGGCCCGAGTATATCTATCCGTCATCGGGATGGACAAATCCCACTTGTTGATCCATATGCCTCAACTCATACTTTCCGGATACTTAATCCCACCTTTATAACCACCCATTTACGCAGTGGCGTTTGGTGTAATCAAAGTACCTTTCCGGTATAAGTGATTTACATGATCTCATGGTCATAAGGACTAGGTAACTATGTATCGAAAGCTTATAGCAAATAACTTAATGACGAGATCTTATGCTACGCTTAATTGGGTGTGTCCATTACATCATTCATACAATGATATAACCTTGTTATTAATAACATCCAATGTTCATGATTATGAAACTAATCATCCATTAATCAACAAGCTAGTTAAGAGGCATACTAGGGACTCTTTGTTTGTCTACATATCACACATGTACTAATGTTTCGGTTAATACAATTATAGCATGATATATAAACATTTATCATAAACATAAAGATATAAATAATAACCACTTTATTATTGCCTCTAGGGCATATCTCCTTCGATCTCCCACTTGCACTAGAGTCAATAATCTAGTTTACATTTGTAAAGATATAACACCTTGGCCTTATGGTGCTTTATCATGTATTGCTCACGGGATAGGTTTTTAGTCAACGGATCGACACGCTCGAAACGTATGTATTTTGTAATTCATTTGCGTCTCAACGCATCACTCATTTCCAAATGAGTTGGCATTAAATATGTTTGATCTTATGGTGGAACCTTAATTCCGTATGTCGAAATATGTCACTAATATTGTCACACACAATATAGCTTCAAATTTCTGACTACGTCGGAACTTCACCAAGTTCTCAAAGAACCTCTTGACTTAACATCCTTTGTCATTGTCAAAATAATGACATACTACGCCTTCTTTTGTAGAATCCGTCACAATATTTAGAACTCTTCTAAATCTAGCATAGACAACTTCTAGCTCATTGTGCTACCTTTTAAACAACACTTAGTCTAATTTGAGATTGAAATTATATTTTATACGTGACAAAACCAATATCGGTGTAACACCTTACAGCGATTTGTTTGTCATTTCTTCATACAAAAAAATATATATATATCCTTAGTTCTTCTAAAGTACTCAAGGATATTCTTACTGTCGTCCAATGATCATCATATGAATCATTACGGTATATGCTCATAACACTTTATAGCACATGATATCGATTGTGTACATATTATTCGTGATCTATAATCACTCATGTGTTTTTACTCATTGAGTGTCGAGATACACTCAAGTCTTGTTAAACCTTCACATGACAAGAACATTTTCTTAATATTTCTATATTGAACTACTTCAATATCCATCATATGTACTTTGACTTAAACTTATTTATGTGTTTCAATCTATCTTCATAGATCTTGACACTAAATATGTTTCGATCCAAATCCTTTCATTGAAGTTAATTTTCAATGAAACCTTTTAATCAAGTATATAATTACATCATTTATAACCAACTATATGTCATCTACATAAGTATTATAAATATGTCTCAGCGCTCCCACTTAATCTCTTGCAAATGCAAGCCTCTTCATCGTCTCTGATGAAATCAAAAACTCTTTGACTATTTCATCTGGTGAAGATTCCAACTCCGTGATACTTACTTCATCCAATTGAAGTTCGTCCGAGGAGCCACGTCACGAGTCGGTACTTCTTCCTCGTCATTACTGCGATTAAGGATCGATAGCATAAAAAGCAAGATAAGACAAAAAACTTCGACTACAGAAATAAGGGGAAAT
>NC_061508.1:259213833-259285246 GCF_022539505.1 Lolium rigidum | reverse complement strand
AGAACCACATAAAGACTCTAATCTTAAGTGACACTTTAACCATCATATGTATTTTCTTTGAAACCTAGCACGGTCATCCATGAAGTCAACATATAAAGATTTCACAGAGAAAACTCCTGAAGCCGTGAGATGCCAAGTGAATCTCTCTGGCTCATTAACTTACCGTCATGAGACGCTCAAGGATATGTACCTTCGCCATCCATTTATCGTGGCACTGTATTCATAACTTCAGCGACTGCCACATTTTTCTGACTTTCTATGTTAAATATAGATGGATATTGGACAGCTAATGGTCGTCATCCTAGCCAAGAATCCTCCTAGAATCTAACGTTCTGTCCATCACCAATGACAAATGAACCACTATGAAAGAACTCATGGCACATTCATTAATCTCTTCCAAAAGGGAGAATCACTAGGCTTAGCTTGAACTTGGACAAAGTTTTGGTATGAAGATATTTATTTTGCAACAGGTGCTGGCGCCACACCCCGTATTCGTTAAGTATTTTAAATAGCCACTTACTAAATAAACACTTATTCTTAATATCAAGAACCTTGATCCCCAGTCCATGTTCGTCTTTTGAACGACAAATAATTTCATTTAGTTAACCGATATTTTCTTTTTCTGATCACTTTGCCAAAAGAAACATGATCTATGACATTCCAATCTTTTCCTCACAGCTTTGGGTATAAAAAAGAAAGATAATAAAAACATCGGCAAACTAGTAAGAACCGAATTAATTAGAACTAGTCGATCTCCATATGAGAGCGGCTTTCCTGTCCAGCAACCCAATTTACGGTGAAATCGGTCTTGTACTGGTTTCCACTCCTTATTCAACAAACGGTCTGTAGTGAATAGGAATCCCCAAATTTGTCATCAACAAAGCCTTGGAAAATAACTTTTGGATCTCCCAAGTCAACACTCAAGAGGGACGATCCGTTGAGCATATTGTGTAATTTGCCAAACTTTGGGAGATGTTACATGAGGTTCATTTGAACCCAAGTTTGCCATATTCTATTTCTTGGAAGCTCACCAACAACGGATCATACTCCTCCAAAACGGCCTAGAACATGCAATTTTTGGGTTAAACGAAATCTCCTTTTCCCTCCATGGTTTGGAAGCCTTGAGCGCCACCGAAATGCAAGTTCTACGTTTGGTTGATCATTCAAAATAGAGTGTGGACGGATAGGCTCCAAAAAAGAAGATGGTCAAATTGTGGTACGTGCAAGCTATGTAATCAAGTGCAAGAAACCCCCTCCCACCTTCTTTTCAAATGCCGTTTCACCATCCGAATACGGTCCAAAATTAAGTCTTGGCTTGGGTTAGACGAGGTGGATATTTTGGATTGGAAAATAATGCGCTCCATCAACGAGTGGTGGATGGACGGAGTGCACAAGCATGTACAATCGAAGAAGGCCATGGCATTGCTTGATATGTTGATCTCATGGGAAATTTGGAAGGAAAAAAATGCACGCGTATTCCAAAATGAAGCTTGTACCTCAAACATGCTAGTTAACAAAATAAAGGAAGAGGTGGCCACATGGAGTCTTGCTGGGGCTAAGGCTTTGAGTAATGTCATGCCGCGAGAGTAGGCTAGGTTCATTTGTGCTTGACATTTAGTCAAATTTGTGTGGTTTGTAAAACTTCTAATAACTTCTTAATCAATGAAAATGACAAATTTTTTTGCCTCGTGAAAAAAAGGAATTCCCAAATATTTAAATGGCATGGAGCCCACCTCACAGTCAAAGATATGCCTATAATCATTCTGTGTGCCTCCTTTGCGTTACCAACGCAATATATTTCACTCTTGTGAAAATTGATGTTTAGCCTCTATAATTGTCCAAAGATGCACAATATCAATTTCATATTAACAGCCTTTGCCACATCATGTTCCAAGAACAAGAATGTATCATTAGCGTATTGAAGAATAGAATTGCCCCCTCAACTAGATGCGGAATCAGCCCAACAACTGTTTATTAGCCTAATTTACACTCCCAGGAGTATAAACTGTTGTGATTCCCATTCCGAGGTGTTATGAACTGCTGTGGTTCCTACTCCCAGGCGTTCGGTAATAAGCAAAGTCAGGAAGTTTTTCTCGAACAACAGGGGCCCATTAACCCTAAACTGAAGCAGAGTCATTTGGGAGTGTAACTTCTCTTTCAGTTCAAGTTTGTCTGGTCTGTAGATGAGTTTTCATAGAAAGAACAAGGACATTGGTGACAGGAAGCAAAATGAAGAGGATCGCAGTAAGAATCATATTTATACTCTGATAATTTTCCAGTTATTTACATCAATGCCCACACGCCCTACACCAACTGATCATTAAGCTGCAGAGAGCGTGAGCTTACAACAAATAAAAGAATAGGTGAAATTATATGTACATCAGCCTAACAGCACAGCAGTTTGACATGGCAAAGTGCATAAAGCTCTCAGCGCCGAAAAGCTAATCCCGCAGGCAGCAACATGATCGGCCACCCTTTCTCTCCATCTTCCTCGCACATCTTCCGGAATCCCATGTGAGTCACAAAATGAGCCTTTTCCTCAGCAATATTTACACGCT
Organism: Lolium rigidum; assembly: GCF_022539505.1. Taxonomy (NCBI): domain Eukaryota; kingdom Viridiplantae; phylum Streptophyta; class Magnoliopsida; order Poales; family Poaceae; genus Lolium; species Lolium rigidum. Next base: position 259,282,688 of record NC_061508.1, on the reverse strand, counting down.
GTGCCGTCCACAAGGTACTAGGTAGTGCCTTCCACATCGCAAAGGGGGGCTTTTCCTCTGGCCTACACCATGCTTTCCTTTTGCCTCCTGCAATGGCAAAAAGATGAGATGAGGACCCCTTGTGACCAAATGTTTCAGATTGCCCTCCCATGCATGGTGTATGTATGTGTGATCTAATACTAGTATATACATATTTTTTGATATGTTTTGTTATGTGGTAGCCCATAGGGAGGAAAGGGAAGGGGCATGTGAAATGCAAATAAAAAGTGACTTTCCCTCTTGCATGGCTGGGCCATTAGGGATATAAAGCTCCCACATGACAAACAAAAGAAGGGTGTGTCACCTATGATAAGATGGCAAGGGGGCCATTTCATACCTTCACACGGTGCATCATCTGCCCCCTTTGGTCTTGGGGGCTTTGTGTCCACAAAAGTCAAGGCCATTTGCTTTGTATTGTTGAGCTTGCATGCATATGGCCACACCGTTGGGTGATTTTGTCACCCTAGTAAGAAAGCCTGCGAGGTAAGAAGGATGGCCAGAGCTGTGAAGAGGAACATGCTGGTGAAGTCTTTCCTAACATCCTGCATCAGAAAAGGTGTAACCTTGTTAGTTCATAAAAATAGTGAACATGGTGAAACAGGCTTCCAAATCTTGTAGAAACCCTACTTCGCTAAACTAAGCAAAAATTTAAGACTAATGCCCCGGTCTTTCCGCTAAACGCAATCATGTTCATCTCTTCTTTCGGTGATCTACGTGATTAATTATCGACCCAGCTGTTTCGCTCCACTAACAACATATACATTTCGGTGGAGAAGAATCGCATCTGTACCTAACGCCGATTGTTCAATCATGATAGTTTGCCCCTCTCAGGATACTAAGCCGTGCGATAAGCGTGTGCCCGAAAGGAACACTTTGGAATTATTCTCTATTGTTATGCGCGCAAATGCACAAGGAATATTTAGAAGTTCTTCTCCTTGGTGAGGTTCCTCCAGGACTTCATGCAATGTGAACTCAACCGTCAACCGTGTGCATGCAAAGGCTAATTATTCTTTTTTCGTGGCACTAGGACAAGATATGATCCCTTCGCAGGTCATGCTTTCTTTGTGCTTTTGTCTTTCTTTCTCAATGAAGTGATTTGGTGACTTGCATCCGAGTAGCACTTTAAGTGCAAACAGGGAAAAGTATAACCGTGCAATTCAGCTAGGTTACTGGAAAACTGCCGCCTAGGACACTAGCTGCGTGCGCGTGTACGCTCTATTCATGCAGATGAAAGTAATCTAGAAGTGTTTGATAAGCATCATGCATATGTAGATGGACCACACTAACCACTTTGGTTTAGATAAGAGACTTTGATATAGTAGTAGGACGTTCTACTAAAGTCCAGCTTGGACCAACAGTGATCCACATGTGCATTGCACCTTGGCTGACGTTGCTGTGGGGAACACAGATCTTCAAAGGAAAAGCATATATATCACTGTATGACTATAGTCTACCTGTGACTGACCGACTGAAAAAGATGTGATCCTGATAGATATGCTGTACTACCAGGTTTCTGACAGTCTAGGTAGTTCTAATGGTAAATTAGCATTATATATATTCTGATTAAAACTAAACTATACTCACACACATGCATGCTTAATAGAGTGCTACTTTGGAGAATTAAGGATCTACCTCCGTAATTTTTATCGTGTTTTTAGCTCAAGAGTTTAAACCAAAACGACGATAAGAATTATGGAACGGAGGGAGTATCAAATAGATGAGCAGAAAGAGCTCTCGAGCCATGGATCATCGGCACTCACCTTGGTGGACGGCGGCGCGGAGGAGGCTGCGAGGGAGAGAGCCGTCGCCGACGTGGTCTGCTGCTGCGTGAGGCCGACGTTGTATACCATCCGGCCGTCGGGCTGGTAGAGTCCGTAGTTCCTCTCGGAGGTTGGCCCGGGCTTCATGTTCTCGTTGAAGAGCGCGAAGAGGTAGACCTCGATCCGCTGGCGCGGGCGGAGCGGCGTGCCCTCGTTGCCGACCTGCCGCACCAGCAGGTTGCGGTTGTAGGCGCGGGCGTTCTCGACGGTGGCGCCCACCTCGTCGGCGTCGCCCTTGGACGGCCACCCCGTCTCCGACACGTACACCGGGATGCCGCCGTAGCCGAGGCGCGCCGCCGCGAAGCTCACCGCGTCCACCTGTGCGTACAGCATGCTCGTGTACTGCAGGTGCGTGTAGGGGTCCACCGCGCCGACGTGGTACGGGTCCGACAGCGCGTAGGACAGGGACACGCTGTAAACACGTGGAATCCACGTCAGTAAAGTGGTAGCAGTCTACATACGCTGACGTGGCAGGAAATAGTTTGTTACGACGTACTTTGCGGGGTCGCCCTTGTAGGCGAAGTAGGGGTAAGCGTTGATCCAGAATGGGGCGTTGGTCTCGGCGAGGAAGCGGAGGAAGGGGAGCATGAGCGCGGCGCACTCCGGCGTGAAGGCGCCCTGCGACGGCGGGTAGGAGTTTGCGAGCACGCCGAGGGAGCTGGCGGTGGAGACGTGCACGTAGCCGTCCATGCCCAGCTGCGCCAGCGCGGCGTGCAGGTTGCGCATGGCCGGGACGAGGCTGGCCTTGAGCGCCTCGTCGTCGTCGGTGAACACCTCGTTGCCCACGGCGACGCCCGTGACGCGCGTCGCCGGGAAGTAGGGCCGGATGTTGGCGGCCACCCACTGCGCCGCCTGCCCCGCGCTGGCCGCCATGGGCTGCACCAGGTCGTTGGGCACCGTGACGATGAGCTCGATGCCCGTGCCGCCGAACGCCGCCATCACCTGCGGGTTCACGTCGTAGATGCGCACCTTGCCCACGCGCAGCGACGACAGGAGCGACACCGCCTGCGCCGGCGTCGGCAGGTTGTTGCCCACCTGCCCGTAGTTGATGCCGATCGCCGCGCCGCATTGCAGCACGCAGACCTCTGCACATACATTCCAAGAAAACCTTAACAGTTAGCAATTACGCTCCGTCGATCGTTCGGGTTAATTCGCGGACAGGGCATCGGTGTCGTCTCTATCGACGGCTGCCCATATGCATGAGCATGACTGCATTACCTGAGAAGAGGAGCATGCAGAGGAGGGCAGAGAGCAGCAGTGTCCTCGACCTCGCAGACGTCGCAAGCGGCGCCATTGCTAGCTGCTGCGAAGGTCGATCAATGGATCGATGCGCAGAGCAGAGCAGAGCGAGGAGGGAAGGCGGGGGAGGGAGGTAAGCAGGATGGTATCGCGTATATATAGATGGGAGGTCGATGGAGAGGCGGTGCACTGTGCGCCGGTAGGTGCGGTGTGGGGGTGGAGCTAAGCTAATCGGGCGATAATTCTTTACTTTACTTGGTTGTGATGGATGGATGGATGGAAGAAGACTTGGGAAGCGGGGAGGGGCCTTCATCGGCTGGCGGTTAACTGCGTGCAGCTGGGGTTGCCTTCCGTTCCGTTGCCGTGGCTTGGCCCGTCGGAGTATGTTTTGCGGCATGGCAGCAGCCCTGCAAGGGAGGCAAAATGCCCGATGCTCTACCCTTGTGTACAGCCCGGACGCACGTGTGAAAGTGTTTTGAGTTAACTTGTTAAACTGAGCATCATTCAGGGTGTGCCGACTTCAGTCCTCGGGTCTCTTTTAAAGGTAGCTGACGCCCGACGGCATATGGTCCAAACTGGATGTCAGTTAAACTCGTGTTTTTTTTACTGTGAGGCATGTAGTACAAAAAATGGACTTTACTTAAGTTATACTACTAGAGCTGAACTAATCAAACGTTGATGGGCGCATACGACCAGTTTTGATCAAAAAGTTTATCCTTGCAAAAAGGTCAAAAACTAATTTTTTTTGCAGTGTGCTGTAATCTAGGTATTCATAAAGCATTCGGGCCTGTTTTAGATGTGTTTCTACTTTTGTGAGTTACTTCATCTGGACAATTTTTTTTTTTATCTTTTTACTAGGATAGATCCGAATCTAAGGGCATCCCTACCGGCGCTCCCAAAGCCCTCCTAAAGCTCCCAAAGGGCTATGGGGGTACCGAGAAGAAACAACAATCAACGGCAGCTTCCATCGGTAGGCATCACTCGTGGCCTAATAATATGTAGACCCGATGCGTAGGGAGTGTTCTGGGCCGCCAGCAACTGAAGTCATGTTAGATGCCCTGCAGAAGCCATTTCCATTTCCAATGCAATTGCTCTCTCCTCCTGATGTGGGCATACCTTATCGAGTCCTCATCGTTACCATACCTGGTTCTATCAAACTAGAGACCCATGAAGCTCAAGAGAGAAAGCATCATGTGTAAGGAGTTTGAAACCCATGATCTAGATGTATTGACCAAGAAAAGCTCATAGAAGGAAGAACTGATCTGTATACGACTCAAATAACATGGTACCCGAGACCTAGCCTCCTATATAAAAGTCAGGAGGAGCCTCCAAGCGAAGCTAAGCAATCCGGAAACTCATACGCGATATACACCAAACACTATCTACGCTACACATAGCCATCTCGGTGAATTTGTAATCTCAAACGTCAATACAAGCATCAAGCAGCACGCAGGGTTTCTCCTTTACAGACTTGAAGCTGGGTGAAACCTCGCTGTCCCCTTTGTTTTGTGCTTGTACACCGCCGGAATCACCATCATGCCTCTTTCTCTAAACCCAAGTTCATCACTATGGGCATTGCCGTGGTTACCCCACCTCAATTGGCGGTGTTTGTGGAAATTCGCATGTTGGATCCATAGTTTACGGTTTCCATCGCAACAATCTACAATTCGTCGGTGCTAGGAGAATCGATCTACTTTGGATCTATGGCCTACAGGTCGCACCCGCCAGCCGAGCGATCTTCCCTTGCCTCCTTCAGCAAGGGGGAAGAGACGACCTTTGGAATCTTTCCATTCCGCTTCCATGCGGTGGGCTTTATCCTCCTCACGAACCCGATCTCCTCGGGTCTGATGGAGTCGATATCGTCATCAACGGCCACAAAATCTAAAATGACATCTTCCATTGGCTCTTGCAGTGAGCTTGACTCAACGTCGACCCTATACTCGATGTCTGCACCGACCTCTACACCAACAACGGTCTACTGCTTCGATTGTGAAGCTCATCACGCTACGAGCCCTGACGACTCCATGAAGGGCTATGGAAACTGTCTCGACATCAATGACAGTGGCAATAGACAAACTGCCAAAGCATCCTCTCGACGCACTTACAGTGTGCGGTAGTTATTTCTATCGAGATCCCCGTTCCAACCACGCCAACGCCTCGGCGAAAACAACTCCTAGTGGAAATGTTCATGGAAAAAAGATAGTTCAATCTGACCCTGTTCTCCCTCCCTCGGCTTGGAAGAGAGCCAAGGAAGCTTTTACTGTTGTAAAACCTCTTACTGGATTAGAGAACAAAGATGAGGTGGTTGCTTATAAATTTATCCTCTCTGATAAAAAAAAGAGATGGAAGACGAACACACGAGGTTGATGATCGAAAATAACAAGATGGAGGAAGAATGAAATTACTCGAGGAACAAAGAAAGGCCATTGATGAGTCTAATCAGCGGAGAGTGGATCTATCTTACATCCATTCTTCTAGATCCGCCATTGGCGGTGGTGGGCATCACAAGCAAACACCCCGATTGCCTCGCGTTGGGGAAGATGGCCGACAGTCGATGAACCTTACCTCACCATTAAAAGAGGATGGATTAGGTGACCTAGTCGCTAAAACACCTCAGGGTGGTATGATAGCAGCTACTACATACTTGTTCTCCACACAACCTCCAGAGGAGATGATCAGCGTGCAAGCGGCCATCGGGCAACACTTCATGGTCTGAACATGGCAAGGACCGCATTCCTTTTGGATGCCAAACACGACAAAGAGAAAACAATAGAACCATGATACCTTCGATCCAGATTATGAACTGTAGTATGATAAGCTTTTTCCCTAGAAGACCTAAGTTTAATCGAACCTTGTGAAGCACTGCTAAAATGGTGTAAAGGAAATGTCTACAAGACTTTGTTAGTTGATTTTTTATTGCTTACCGGACCTATCTAGTATACTTTTAATTGGGTTGTGTTCAATCGATGGAAATAGGCCAGGGTTAAGGATTCTCCTGCGGCTATGCATACATATAGAAATGAAGTGCAAATGTGTAGTAAATAAAATAGTGATAAGAGATTTGTGAGCAGCACATCCGTAAATACTCTTGCCCCTAAAGACAGAGGTGACAAGAGCCTCTTGGTCCAACCATTGTTCCCACAGCCGCGAGTAATAATAATTATTAAGTAAATGAATACAGACCAAAGCATTAAGCTAGATGATTGTGTCGTTGATCCCGAGTGAATCACTAAACATGTACCGTTACTTTCCCCTTTCTGCCACTGAGGTTTCGCGATAGCACACCGTTCTCCCCTCATTCCACCTCTTCCCTTAATCAATCCGATAGACATGGGTACCTGCAAGTAATCGAATCAAGGAAAGAGACAAGGATACAAGATTGCAAAGCTCCTATTCAATTCTTACACGTATTTATGAGATTAGATGCATATAAACATTGCGAGGATTCACCCCAACCCGCAGCCTGTGAGGACCATTCACACATAATATCAAGATCAAGGATAGAAATCATCGTTGCAAATACTTGAATTGAAATCACAATATTCTTACAATGGTCACCAATTCTCAAGGATATCTCTATTACAATGGTGATGGCTATGGCTATGGAGGATATGGGAGATGAAATGGATGAACTATGGTGTGTACCTCCTTTGGTGTTGTTGTGGGTATACTTCATGGGTATGCCAACGATGTGGTCTAGATCCGGCAAGTCCAGGTGGCCCACAGATGGTGGTGGTGGCTTATGGCCCACCGGGCGGCCTAGTTGCTGTTGATAGAAGACGGAGGAAGTCCAGCCCAGGAACAGGAGCTGGATCCCAACCGACCTATGCAAGGAGTCGGATCCATGGGGGGCCATGAAGTGTCCGGATCCATGACGAGAAGCTAGATCTAGGTGGATGATGCGTGCAGTCGACACGTCCGTTGGGAACCCCAAGAGGAAGGTGTGATGCGTACAGTAGCAAGTTTTCCCTCAGAAAGAAACCAAGGTTTATCGAACCAGTAGGAGCCAAGAAGCACGTTGAAGGTTGATGGTGGCAGAGTGTAGTGCGGCGCAACACCAGGGATTCCGGTGCCAACGTGGAACCTGCACAACACAATCACATAACTTTGCCCCAACGTAACAGTGAGGTTGTCAATCTCACCGGCTTGCTGTAAACAAAGGATTAGATGTATAGTGTGGATGATGATGATTGTTTGCGAAGAACAGTAAAGAACAATTGCGATAGATTGTATTTCAGATGTAAAGAATAGGACCGGGGTCCACAGTTCACTAGTGGTGTCTCTCCCATAAGATAGCAGATGTTGGGTGAACAAATTACAGTTAGGCAATTGACAAATAAAGAAGGCATAACAATGCACATACATATATCATGATGAGTACTATGAGATTTAATCAGGGCATTACGACAAAGTACATTGTACCGCTATCCAAGCATGCATCTATGCCTAAAAAGTCCACCTTCAGGTTATCATCCGAACCCCTTCCAGTATTAAGTTGTAAACAACGGACAATTGCATTAAGTATGGTGCGTAATGTAATCAACACAAATATCCTTAGACAAAGCATCGATGTTTTATCCCTAGTGGCAACGAGCACATCCACAACCTTAGAACTTTCTCGTCATCGTCCCGCATTTAATGGAGGCATGAACCCACTATCGAGCATAAATACCCCCTCTTGGAGTCACAAGTATCAACTTGGCCGGAGCCTCTACTAGCAACGGAGAGCATGCAAGAACATAAATAACATATATGATAGATTGATAATCAACTTGACATAGTATTCAATATTCATCGGATCCCAACAAACACAACATGTAGGATTACAAATAGATGATCTTGATCATGATAGGCAGCTCACAAGATCTAACATGATAGCACAATGAGGAGAAGACAACCATCTAGCTACTGCTATGGACCCATAGTCCAGGGGTGAACTACTCACACATAGATCCGGAGGCGATCATGGCGATGAAGAGACCTCCGGGAGATGTTTCCCCTCTCCGGCAGGGTGCCGGAGGCGATCTCCTGAATCCCCCGAGATGGGATTGGCGGCGGCGGCGTCTCTGGAAGGTTTTCCGTATCGTGGCTCTCGGCACCGGGGGTTTCGCGACGAAGGCTTTAAGTAGGCGGAAGGGCGGAGTCGGAGGCCCGACGGGGGGCCACACAGTAGGGCGGCGCGGGCCCCCCTTTGCCGCGCCGCCTTATTGTGTCGGCACCCCGTGGCCCCACTTCGTCTCTCCCTCGGACTTCTGGAAGCTTCGTGGAAAAATAGGCCCCTGGGCGTTGATTTCGTCCAATTCCGAGAATATTTCCTTACTAGAATTTCTGAAACCAAAAACTGCAGAAAACAAAGAATCGGCTCTTCGGCATCTCGTCAATAGGTTAGTGCCGGAAAATGCATAATAATGACATATAATGTGTATAAAACATGTGAGTATCATCATAAAAGTAGCATGGAACATAAGAAATTATAGATACGTTTGAGACGTATCAAGCATCCCCAAGCTTAGTTCCTACTCGCCCTCGAGTAGGTAAACGATAACAAAGATAATTTCTGAAGTGATATGCTATCATAATCTTGATCATACTATTGTAAAGCATATGAGATGAATGCAGCGATTCGAAGCAATGATGAAGATAATGAGTAAACAAATGAATCATATAGCAAAGACTTTTCATGAATAATACTTTCAAGACAAGCATCAATAAGACTTGCATAAGAGTTACTCATAAAGTAATAAATTCAAAGAAAGGCATTGAAGCAACACAAAGGAAGATTAAGTTTCAGCGGTTGCTTTCAACTTCAACATGTATATCTCATGGATAATTGTCAACACAAAGTAATATAACAAGTGCAATAGGTAAACATGTAAGAATCAATGCACACAGTTAATACAAGTGTTTGCTTCTGGGATAGAAAGAATAGGCAAACTGACTCAACAATAAAGTAAAAGATTGGCCCTTCGCAGAGGGAAGCATTGATTACTATATTTGTGCTAGAGCTTTTCATTTTGAAAACAAGAAACAATTTTGTCAACGGTAGTAATAAAGCATATGTGTTATGTATAAGATATCCTATAAGTTGCAAGCCTCATGCATAGTATACTAATAGTGCTCGCACCTTGTCCTAATTAGCTTGGATTAACACCGATTATCATTGCATAGCATATGTTTCAACCAAGTGTCACAAAGGGGTACCTCTATGCCGCCTCGTACAAAGGTCTAAGGAGAAAGCTCGCATTGGATTTCTCGCTTTTGGTTATTCTCAACTTAGACATCCATACCGGGACAACATAGACAACGAGATAATGGACTCCTCTTTAATGCATAAGCATTCAACAACAGTTAATATTCTCATAAGAGATTGAGGATTGATTGTCCAAACTGAAACTTCCACCATGAATCATGGCTTTAGTTAGCGGCCCAATGTTCTTCTCTAACAGTATGCATACTAAAACCATTTGATCGTGAGAACCGCCCTTACTTCAGACAAGACGAACATGCATAGCAACTCACATGATATTCAACAAAGGTAAAAAGTTGATGGCGTCCCCAGAAACATGGTTACCGCTCAACAAGCAACTTATTAAGAAATAAGACACATAAGTACATATTCTTCACCACAATAGTTTTTAAGGCTATTTGTCCCATGAGCTATATATTGCAAAGGCAAAAAATAAAATTTTTAAAGGTAGCACTCAAGTAATTTACTTTGGAATGGCGGAGAAATACCATGTAGTAGGTAGGTACGGTGGACACAAATGTCATAGTAATTGGCTCAAGGATTTGGATGCATGAGAAGAATTCCTCTCAATACAAGGCTAGGCTAGCAAGATTGTTTGAAGCAAACTCAAGTATAAAAGGTGCAGCAAAGCTCACATATAAACATATTGTAACTATTATAAGACTTTATATTGTCTCCTTGTTGTTCAAACACCTCAACCGTAAAATATCTAGACTCTAGAGATCAATCATGCAAACCAAATTTTAACAAGCTCTATGTAGTTATTCATTAATGGGTACAAGGTACATGATGCAAGAGCTTAAACATGATCTATATGAGCACAACAATTGCCAAGTATCACATTATTCAAGACATTAAACCATTTACCACATGCGGCATTTTCCGTTTCCAACCATATAACAATGAATGAAATAGTCCAACTTTCGCAATGAACATTAAAGATGAAGCTAAGAACACATGTGTTCATACGAAACAGCGGAGCGTGTCTCTCTCCCAAACAAAGAATGCTAGGATCCGATTTATTCAAACAAAAACAAAAACAAAAACAAACAGACGCTCCAAGTAAAGCACATAAGATGTGACGGAATAAAAATATAGTTTCACTAGAGGTGACCTGATAAGTTGTCGATGAAGAAGGGATGCCTTGGGCATCCCCAAGCTTAGACGCTTGAGTCTTCTTAAAATATGCAGGGATGAACCACGGGGGCATCCCCAAGCTTTGACTTTTCACTCTTCTTGATCATATTGTATCATCCTCCTCTCTTGACCCTTGAAAGCTTCCTCCACACCAAACTTAAAACAAACTCATTAGAGGGTCAGTGCATAATTCATATATTCAGAGGTGACATAATCATTCTTAACACTTCTGGACATTGCACAAAGCTACTGAAGGTTAATGGAACAAAGAAATCCATCAAACATAGCAAAACAGGCAATGCGAAATAAAAGGCAGAATCTGTCAAAACAGAACAGTCCGTAAAGACGAATTTTAAAGGGGCACCAGACTTGCTCAGATGAAAATGCCCAAATTGAATGAAAGTTGCGTACATATCTGAGGATCACGCACGTAAATTGGCAGATTATTTTAAATTTTCTACAGAGACTACTGCTCAAATTCGTGACAGCAAGAAATCTGTTCCTGCGCAGTAATCCAAATCTAGTATTGCCTTTACTATCAAAGACTTTAATTGGCACAACAATGCAATAAAATAAAGATAATGAGAGGTTGCTACAGTTGTAACAACTTCCAAGACTCAAATATAAAACAAAGTGCAGAAGTAAAAAAAATGGGTTGTCTCCCATAAGCGCTTTTCTTTAACGCCTTTCAGCTAGGCGCAGAAAGTGTGAATCAAGTATTATCAAGAGATGAAGCATCAACATCATAATTTGTTCTAATAATAGAATCATAAGGTAACTTCATTCTCTTTCTAGGGAAGTGTTCCATACCTTTTTTGAGAGGAAATTGATATTTAATATTACCTTCCTTCATATCAATGGTAGCACCAACAGTTCGAAGAAAAGGTCTTCCCAATATAATGAGACAAGATGCATTGCATTCAATATCCAAGACAACAAAATCAACGGGGACAAGGTTATTGTTAACCATAATACGAACATTATCAATTCTCCCCAAAGGTTTCTTTATAGCATTATCAACGAGATTAACATCCAAATAGCAATTTTTCAATGGTGGCAAGTCAAGCATATCATAGATTTTCTTAGGCATAACAGAAATACTTGCACCAAGATCACATAAAGCATTACAATCAAAATCATTTACCCTCATCTTAATGATGGGCTCCCAACCATCTTCTAACTTCCTAGGAATATAAGTCTCAAGTTTTAGTTTATCTTCTCTAGCTTTTACGAGAGCATTTGTAATATGTTTTGTAAAGGCCAAATTTATAGCACTAGCATTGGGACTTTTAGCAAGCTTTTGTAAGAACTTTATAACTTCAGAGATGTGACAATCATCAAAGTCTAAACCATTATGATCTACAGCAATGGGATCATTGTCCCCAAAAATTTCAGCAGTTTTATCAATTTCAGCAGTTTTAGCAGTTTCAGGCAATTTTACACGCTCTGCACTAGGAGTAGAAACATTGCCAAAACCAATTATTTTACCATTGATAGTAGGAGGTGTAGCAACATGTGAATTATTAACATTACTAGTGGTGGTAATAGTACAAACTTTAGCTACATTATTCTCTTTAGCAAGTTTTTCATTTCCTTCTCTTTCCCACCTAGCATGCAATTCAGCCATCAATCTAATATTCTCATTAATTCGAACTTGGATGGCATTTGCTGTAGTAACAATCTTATTTTCAATATCCTTATTAGGCATAACTTTCAATTTTAAAAGATCAACATCAGAGGCAAGTCTATCAACCTTAGAAGCAAGAATATCAATTTTATCAAGCTTTTCCTCAACAGATTTGTTAAAAGCAGTTTGTGTACTAATAAATTCTTTAAGCATGGCTTCAAGACCAGGGGGTACACTACTATTATTGTTGTAAGAATTCCCATAAGAATTACCATAACTATTACCATTAGCAGCAGGATATGGCCTATAGTTGTTACCAGAATTATTCCTATAAGCATTGTTGTTGAAATTATTATTTTTAATGAAGTTCACATCAACATGTTCTTCTTGGGAAACCAATGAAGCTAAAGGAACATTATTAGGATCAACATTAGATCTACCATTCACAAGCATAGACATAATAGCATCAATCTTATCACTCAAGGAGGAGGTTTCTTCAACAAAATTTACCTTCTTACCTTGTGGAGCTCTTTCCGCGTGCCATTCAGAGTAATTTATCATCATATCATCAAGAAGCTTTGTTGCCGCCCCCAAAGTAATGGACATAAAGGTACCTCCAGCAGCTGAATCCAATAGGTTCCGCGAAGAAAAATTCAATCCTGCATAGAAGGTTTGGATGATCATCCAAGTAGTTAGTCCATGGGTAGGGCAATTCTTTACCAAAGATTTCATTCTCTCCCATGCTTGAGCAACATGTTCATTATTATCTAATTTCTTGAAATTCATTATGCTACTTCTCAAAGATATAATTTTAGCGGGAGGATAATATCTACCAATAAAAGCATCCTTACATTTTGTCCATGAATCAATACTATTTCTAGGCAGAGATAGCAACCAATCTTTAGCTCTTCCTCTTAAGGAGAAAGGAAACAATTTCAATTTTATAATATCACCATCTACATCCTTATACTTTTGCATCTCACATAGTTCAACAAAATTGTTAAGATGGGCAGCAAGCATCATCGTAACTAACACCAGAAAATTGCTCTCTCATAACAAGATTCAGTAAAGCAGGTTTAATTTCAAAGAATTCTGCTGTAGTAGTAGGTGGAGCAATAGGTGTGCATAGAAAATCATTATTATTTGTGCTAGTGAAGTCACACAACTTAGTATTCTCAACAGTACCCATTTTTGCAGTATTAAATAAAGCAAACTAAATAAAGTAAATGCAAGTAACTAATTTTTTTTGTGTTTTTGATATGGAGAACAAGACAGTAAATAAAGTAAAACTAGCAACTAATTTTTTTGTGTTTTTGATATAATGCAGCAAACAAAGCAGTAAATAAAATAAAGCAAGACAAAAACAAAGTAAAGAGATTGGATGTGGGAGACTCCCCTTGCAGCGTGTCTTGATCTCCCCGGCAACGGCGCCAGAAAAAGAGCTGTTGACGTGGGAGTTGAAAATCTTTGTGGTGTAACTTTTCTTCGTTCCCCGGCAACGGCGCCAGAAAAAGAGCTTGATGCGTGCAGTCGACACGTCCGTTGGGAACCCCAAGAGGAAGGTGTGATGCGTACAGTAGCAAGTTTTCCCTCAGAAAGAAATCAAGGTTTATCGAACCAGTGAGGAGCCAAGAAGCACGTTGAAGGTTGATGGTGGCGGAGTGTAGTGCGGCGCAACACCAGGGATTCCGGCGCCAACGTGGAACCCGCACAACACAATCACGGAACTTTGCCGCAACGTAACGAGTGAGGTTGTCAATCTCACCGGCTTGTCGTAAACAAAGGATTAGATGTATAGTGTGGATGATGATGATTGTTTGCGAAGAACATGAAAGAACAATTGCGATGAGATTGTATTTCAGATGTAAAGAATAGGACCTGGGGTCCACAGTTCACTAGTGGTGTCTCTCCCTTAAGATAGCAGATGTTGGGTGAACAAATTACAGCTTGGGCAATTGACAAATAAAGAAGGCATAACAATGCACATACATATATCATGATGAGTACTATGAGATTTAATCAGTGGCATTACGACAAAGTACACGGACCGCTATCCAAAGCATGCATCTATGCCTAAAAAGTCCACCTTCGAAGTTATCATCCGAACCCCTTCCAGTATTAAGTTGTAAACAACAGACAATTGCATTAAGTATGGTGCGTAATATAATCAACACAAATATCCTTAGACAAAGAATCGATGTTTTATCCCTAGTGGCAACAACACATCCACAACCTTAGAACTTTCTGTCACTGTCCCAGATTTAATGGAGGCATGAACCCACTATCGAGCATAAATACCCCCTCTTGGAGTCACAAGTATCAACTTGGCCGCAGCCTCTACTAGTAACGGAGAGCATGCAAGAACAAAAATAACATATATGATAGATTGATAATCAACTTGACATAGTATTCAATATTCATCGGATCCCAACAAACACAACATGTAGGATTACAAATAGATGATCTTGATCATGATAGGCAGCTCACAAGATCTAACATGATAGCACAATGAGGAGAAGACAACCATCTAGCTACAGCTATGGACCCATAGTCCAGGGGTGAACTACTCACACATCGATCCGGAGGCGATCATGGCGATGAAGAGACCTCCGGGAGATGATTCCCCTCTCCGGCAGGGTGCCGGAGGCGATCTCCTGAATCCCCCGAGATGGGATTGGCGGCGGCGGCGTCTCTGGAAGGTTTTCCGTATCGTGGCTCTCGGTACTAGGGGTTTCGCGACGAAGGCTTTAAGTAGGCGGAAGGGCGGAGTCGGAGGCCTGACAGGGGGGCCACACAGTAGGGCGGCGCGGGCCCCCCTTGGTCGCGACGCCTTATTGTGTCGGCACCCCGTGGCCCCACTTCGTCTCTCCCTCGGACTTCTGGAAGCTTCGTGGAAAAATAGGCCCCATGGGCGTTGATTTCGTCCAATTCCGAGAATATTTCCTTACTAGGATTTCTGAAACCAAAAACAGCAGAAAACATCAACTGGCTCTTCGGCATCTCGTCAATAGGTTAGTGCCGAAAAATGCATAATAATGACATATAATGTGTATAAAACATGTGAGTATCATCATAAAAGTAGCATGGAACATAAGAAATTATAGATACATTTGAGACGTATCAGTGGATTCTTGACGTGCATGGCAATGTATATTTCGTAGTTGGGCATCTTGTATTCCGGCTAGGACTGTCCATAGAAACCCTAGATACCGACGCTTTTATAAGCCGGATCCCGGGAGCCCTAGAGGCACAACCACAACTCATTGTAATAACGTGAAAGCGCTCAGATAATTCCAAACAAGCAGTAGTAGGCCCTGCTTCCGAGCAGCGTGTTTCGAAGCTGGGTAAACCGCGTACCACCATCCCAATGGATCTGCGCCCTATGGCCCCTACTTCTTCCCCCCCTCCGTGAGGATCCCTCCTCCGGGGTACCGTCTAATAGGCAACGACATGTGTGGTGTAGATGGATCTGATGGACGGTGGCTCTGTTTGGCGACGAATGGCTTTCTTTTTTGAGTCGGGTCCTTCATAGAACTTATAGGGTTTGACCTCGGGAAGGCTGCGGCACCCCGTACGGGCGAACGGTATGGGAGGGTCTTGCCCGTACCGATGTCCCCTAAACTCATTGGAACCGCCTTTCGATGTCTGGTCAACTTTGCTGTACTTGTGACACGATTTTCTTCAGTAATTGCAGGTCCATTTGCCATTATGGCGTGATTTCTGGCACACCATTCAAAAATAGAAGAGATTGCACATATTTGCAATAATTAGTCATCAGTAGGACATTGAGAGGGAAACTTAGTCAATTTCTTGACATAGCTAAAGGTTTAAACGAGAGAAAAAATGGCGTATTTCATAGCCATCAGCGCGTCCACCTGCGCGTACAACATGCTCGTGTACAACATGTTACCTTATCGAGTCCTCATAGTTACCATACCTGGTTCTATCCAACTAGAGACCCACGAAGCTCAAGAGAGAAAGCATCATGTGCAAGGATTTTGAAGCCCAAGATCTCGATGTATTGACCAAGGAAAGCTCATAAAAGGAAGAAACAGATATGTATACGACTCAAGTAACGTGGTACCCGAGACCTAGCCTCCTATATAAAAGCCAGAAGGGGCTTCCAAGCGAAGCTATGCAATCCGGAAACTCATACACGTCATACACCAAACACTAGTTATCTACGCTAGATCATAGCCATCTTGGTGAATTTGTAATCTCAAACATCAATACAAGCATCAAGCAACACGTACGGTTTCTCCTTTAGAGGCTTGAAGCTGGGTGATACCTCATTGCCCCCTGTGTTTTGTGCTTGCAGACCGTCAGAATCACCATCATGCCTCTTCCTTTAAACCCAAGACCATCACGTATGGGCATCACTGTCTGTGGGAAATTCGCATGTTGGATCCATAGTTTCTGCGGTTTCTATCCCAACAATCTACAACCCGTTGGTGCTTGAATCGATCTGCTTTGGATCTGTGGCCTACAGGCCGCACCCGCCGGTCGAGCGATCTTCCTTTGCCTCCTTCAGCAAGGGGGAAGAGATGACCTTTGGAAGCTTTCCATTCCACTTCAACGTGGTGGGATCTATCCTTCTCACGAAACCAATCTCCTCAGGTCTAATAGAGACGATATCGTCATCAACATCCACGAAATCTAAAACGACATCTTCTATTGGCTCTTGCAGAGAGTTTGACTCAACGATGACCCTATACTCGATGTCTGCATCGACCTCTACACCAACAACGGTTTACTTCTATGAGTGTGAAGCTCATCACGCCGCGAGCCCTGACGACTCCATGAAGGGCTACGAGAACTGTCTCGACGTCAATGACAATGCCAATAGCCAAAGCATCCTCTCGACGCACTTACAGTGTGCGTTAGTTATTTCTATCGAGTTCCCCGTTGCAACCACAACCAAGGCATTAGAGAAAACTCCTAGTGGAAATGTTAATGGCAAAAAGACAGTTCAATCTGACCCTGTTCTCCCTCCCTCGGCTTGTAAGAGAGCCAAGGAAGCTTTTACGGGTGTAAAACCTCTTACTGGAGAAGAGACCAAAGACGAGGTGCTTGCTTAAAAATTTCTCCTCTCTGATCAGAAAAAAGAGATGGAAGACAAACACAAGAGGTTGATGATGGAAAATAACAAGATGGAGGAAGAAAGGAAAACACTGAGGGAATGAAGAAAAGTTGCCGATGAGTCTAGCCAGCGGAGAGCGGATCTATCTTCCCTCCATACTTCTAGATCCGGCAGTGGCGGCGGTCAGCACCGCAAGCGAACACCCGATTGCCTCACGTTGGAGAAGATGGCCGACAGTCGATGAACCTTACCTTATCCTCCAGAGAGGATGGATTAGGTGAACTAATCGCTAAAACACCTCAAGGTGGTATGATAGGAGCTACTATACGTACTTGTTCTCCACACAACCTCCAGAGGATGATCCACGCACAAGCGCCCATCGGGCAACACTTCATCTTCTGAACATGGCAAGGACCGCATTCCTTTCGGATGCCAAGCACGACAAGGAGAAAGCAATGAACAACCGAATACTCTTCAAATGACATTCGATCCCCGCGCTGCCATCATAGCCCGCAGCAGGACTCGCCACATCAAAAAAGAAGGGGATATGACACCAGCAATGACATCACATAGAAGAAGGTTGATAGAGCTCGAGAAGAAGCGTGCTAGCCTCGAGTCTAGCAACTCCGGTGATGACGAGGAGGTATGTGGTGCGAGCTATTTTGATCGCTGAATCCGTCGAAAACAAAGGCTAAATGATTCAAACTCTCTTCCTATCATCGCAAATACGATGGAGCTGAAGAGCCAAAGACTTGGTTGAAGGATCATCTAACGACAGTCAGGTCCATTGGGGGCACGAAAACTACCACCATGCGGTCCTTGCAACTGCATTTAGGAGGTTCAGCATACGCATGGCTTAAGAACTTCCTGTGGGATTAGTGCACGATTGGGAAGATCTTATACATATATTCATCCACAATTTCCAAGCAATATACAAACGTCCAACATCCATTGAGGAGCTATCAGCCTAGTACCCAAAAGTATAATGAGCCTATGTCCTCGTACATCTAGAGGTGGACTAAGTTAAAAAAAATGGCAGAGGATATCTCAGAAGAGAGAGAGCCATCGACACTTTCAACAATGGAGTGCGCAGGAAGGAGCTCCAGGAAGAACTAGGTCGGAAAAAGCCTTGATCCACTGCCCCGATGGACCTCTCTAACCAATGGGTTGATGGAGTAGACTCTGTCCATAACCGGGGACATTCCCATCATGATGATATAGGCGGAAGGAGATTTGAACGCAATGACAATCGTAAAAGAAAGCGCAAGCATCATAACTATGACGGAATTGACGACCCCGAGCTGGTTCCAGCTGGTTTCCTCGAGAGACGGGACGATGGAAATCGAAGTAAGAGCTACCGTAGCGGTATCAATCGTGATGGAGGAGGCTATCAAAGACAAGGGCAGGATTTCTAGCCACACCAA
The DNA here is from genome assembly GCF_022539505.1 of Lolium rigidum. Classification (NCBI taxonomy): domain Eukaryota; kingdom Viridiplantae; phylum Streptophyta; class Magnoliopsida; order Poales; family Poaceae; genus Lolium; species Lolium rigidum. The sequence continues at coordinate 259,264,075 of NC_061508.1, read as the reverse complement.
ACCTAGGACGAAGGACCCCCATCTCAGATTTTAGTAGGGCTCGACACTATCACTTTTATATAGATTACAATGGAAGGAAAACATCAAATCGTTTACTCAAGGACTGTTGTCACTTCTTGAGGCTTCACGAAACTTATAGAAGCATGCAACAACAAGCCGTTAATCAAGGTGACCCTCCGGCGCCTGGGGTGATCGCTTATAACGCACCTCCTCCACCACCAATGAACCATGGAGTCGCAACGGTTGCCTCTTCTCACACAACATCCTACGCAAAATAGGCATTCCCCGGCTCAGGAAATGCTATATATGAAAGGCCATTGGGAAATCTATGCATGATAAAGAGAAAGGACGTCCTCCGAATTGGTGGAAAAAATCTGATTAGGAGGCAAGTAAACTTGGCTAAGAAGTCACTACCTTCTACGCCAGATTACCTCCATTGGTCGGAGCATCCCATCGGGTTCAATACAGGTGATCATCCTATTTGAATCCCACGGCCAGGACAATGCAGATTTGATGTTGGAGGCTCAGATTGGCAGATATGAGATGAGCAAAGTTTTCATGGATGGTGGCAGTGGGATTAACCTCATTTTCGCCAGCACGTTGAGGGAAATCAATCGATCCATGACAAATCTCATACCTTCAGACACGTCCTTTCACGACATTGTTCCAGAAAAACCTTTCATTCCTTTGGGTCAAATCGATCTCGACGTCGTGTTCGGTGGACCGCCTAATTTCCGGAGCGAGAGGCTCACGTTTGAAGTTGCTACTAGCCATCACAATACCACACCATGCTGGGACGACTTGCGTATGCACGGTTCATGGTTGTGCCGCATTACACTTATCTCAAGCTGAAGAGGACAGTACCTCAAGATCCCATCACTGTAAGTGGATTTTTTTATGCGATACCCCAAGGATTTGAGCAAGCTTCCTGAATCATCCAGGATGCAAGAAGTGCACGCGTGTTTTAAGGAGTTAACGGAGGACAATGTTTTCCCTGAGATCTAGAAGACCGCACCAGAGATGGCATTCGACTCTAGCAGTGATACGAGGGTGCACCAAGTATACCCTACAAATCTATCCAAGACTATCCTCATTTCAACAATCTTAGATAGCACATACGAAAGTGCGCTCATTAAATTCCTTCGCGAGTACCAAAAAATCTTTACATGGTATCCAGCCGACATGCCAGAAGTTCCAAGGGAATTTGCCAAGAAGGCACTCAAGACTCAACATATATCCGGATACAAAGACCTGTCATACAACATCTATGTCATTTGTCAGAGCCTAAGCGTAAAGCTATTGGCAAAGAGATTCGTAAGCTACTTGACGCCAATTTCGTTCAAGAAATCAAGCAATCCACACCTAGATAGCAAATTCGGTGTTGGTCCCAAAGAAAAACAAGAACATACTGCGTTTGTGTGTTGATTTTACAAATCTCAATAATCATTGTCCAAAGGATCACTTTCCATTGCCTCCCATCGATCAGATAGTCGATTCCATGGTCGGCTGTGAGCGCCTTTGCTTCCTTGATGCCTACTCTGGGTACAATCAAATTAGGATGAAAGTCGAAGAAAACACTTGCTTCATCGCTCCATATGAAATCTACTGATACACAACAATGCCTTTTGGACTAAAAAATGCAGGTGTCACTTCGTAGAGGATGATGCAGACCTGCATGAAAGAGCAAATTGCCAGGAATGTCCAAATATACATCGACGATGTAGTCATCACCACCAAAAAAAGAGCTTCATTCATCGACGACTTACAAAAAACCTTCAAAGTCTCAATCATTACAGGATCAAACTGAACCCGACCAAATGTGCGTGTGGGGTTCCTCCTAGACATCTCCTTGAATATTTCATATCTGCAAGAGGAACTGAAGCAAATTCGAGAAAATACAAGCAATACTGACCGAGACACAAGGGTTGCAGGGACTCACAAGACGCGTCATAGCAATAAGTTGGACACCGAGTGGACGACCGAGGCACAATCAGCTTTTGATGATCTCAAAGGGATACTATCAGCTTGCGCCGGTGCCCGTAACCCCCGTGAAGCAGAACCAATGTTGCTCTACATCACCACCACCAATCAGGTGGTCAGTACTGTGCTTGTCGTCAAGCGTGAGGAAGAAGGCAAGGTCCATGGATTTTAGCGTCTAGTTTATTACCTCAGTGAGGTCCTTTCTCCAACCAAGTAGCGACATCTACATTATCAAAAGTTAGCATATGGTGTCTTCAGAATAGCACGACGACTATGACACTTTTAGGAGCACTCAATTGTAGTAGTCAGTGAAGCTCCATTATCAAATATCCTTAATAACCCAAACGCAACGGGACGAGTCTCCCTATAGGGGATCGAAGAAGCAGAAAGCCAAATGATCAACATATTAGCATGCAATCAACCTACCAACTGCACCGGCTGAATAAATGATGTGCAACCATTTCTAAACGGCTGCACCCAAAATTCATGTCCTGGCGCTGCCGGAGATAAGACCATATGTGGGTCCAGTGGATAGCAAGAGATTTAACGTGCATAAAAGATGCACGATATGATTTGTTAAAGATAATCTCATTGTGAACATGCCATATTGCCCATAAAAGAGCGCAAACCCCAACTCTAATATGGATTTGACTCTTTTACCTAATCATTTTAGCCACTTGCTAGACAGATTAGTAATATTTTTTGGTGGAGAGATTCCAAAAAGACATATGGACAATGCGCCATATGGTTTTTGCCCGAGGACACTCTATGAATAAATGTTGGATTGTTCCATCTATGTCACAGAAACAACATTTAGAATTTTCTTGCCAATTTGTTTTAATAAGATTATCTTTTGTTAAAATAACCTTCCTATGAAAGAACCACATAAAGATCCTAATCTTTATTTCCGTAGGTACACTATATGCCCATTCAAAAGATCTATCTTATTTCTCAGCCAACCGAGGATTAGAACAACCCTATCTAAGAACAACGTGTCCAATCTCAGTGTATGACGACACCCGGATATAACCATCATACATTGTTCATTAATTTGTGTTGTGGCATCTATTTCTAACCGTATGTATCCCCTTGCTTACTCTAGTGTTATCTTACGACAAAAACAAAATTCTTGTCGGCCTATACTCTCAAAACATTATTGTCGAGCTAGCTAGTATATCTCTGAATCTAACCGTGAAAGTTGCGCCGACTAAGAAAGCAGCTTTCTAGCAGCAGCAGCAGCACATCGACAAGAAAGTGTCGAGGCTATGCTATAACGAGCTGCAGCTCAAGTTACTTAGCGTGCTTTGCCTGGATTGTATATTGACGCTGTTTGATGTGCTGCGCATCTGCGCGCGGCTATACGCTCGATCGATCTCTAGCTCGCTCTTTGCCGGTGATGTCGTGATGATCGCTGCATGTTGCGTTGTCCTTTTCGTTCTTTACAACCACGCCCTATTTTGTCCTGCCTACACCGTCAGCAAACGGCCGGTGGGCTGGGCTCAGGGTTGGCGATTCAGCGACCTCGAAGATCCCTCGACATAGAGAGTGGGGTGTTACATTCTCTTCGTACCTGCCGGTCGTGCTGAAAGGGCTACGAACAATTTAAAATTTGCTATATTTTCTATAATCAGTGGTAGTGGGGGACACATGCCAAATGCTCACTTTGTCAATCACCATGTTCAGTAATCTTCAATTACCACGAGCTAATTTAGAATTTGACCGGGCTATACCAACAAGGCGACAATATATAGTACTCGCTTGTAGATTTAGACTATATGGAAATAACGAGGATCGAAATGCCTAGTGGATAATTCTCTGCACCTTTTCGCCGTCAGGGTTGGACTAGCTAGGGTAGACCATAGTCAGAAAAGTGCATGAGTGGGATTATCTTGTAATTGATCTTTACTTCTTTTTTATCGATCCCTGCACTAATCTGTAGCCACTAATCCTGCGTGCATGCATGTATGCCAATATTTTTGTCAACTCTGCCACATGACAAACCGTGGAAAAGGACCGTGGGTGCTAACTTTAACATGGTAGCAATAGCTCCACCATTGGACAAATACAAACTAATTTTGTCTACGTTGTTGTAATCTATGATTTGCGTATCTGTTTGGTCAGTTTTCCACGGTTGTCCTACGTGTGAAGGAACTTTGCTTTTGTTGCGTTCGTTGGTCTTATCCAGATCAGGCGAGGGCGTGCTGCGTGCATCCGTGTAATCTAATTGTTGGTTAGAAATGACTTTGGAAAACTTAAATCACGATACTTGCGTATGTTAAAAATATATAATATACTCTTACATATATACAATAAAATTCAAAAATATTAATTATCATTCCTTTCAAAATACAATAACTAGTTATCTTCCATAGCCCATGCATATGATCTTTCTAGGTTTTTTTATGTAACAAGTGGACAATGAACAAAAACTATTCTCCATCTAGCTACAAAAATGGCCCGAAATCAGCTCGAGGTCTTCACTGGTCAAGTATCTATGACTATACAAGTTGACTCAACCAGAGTTTGTGCTCATTATGCTTCATGAATCAATCCAAGCAGAGGATGAGGAGATGCATGTGGCTCAATTATATCCCAGATGCTCTTATCAGCACTCTTTTAAGTGATTGTAATCCTGTCGAGTAATTAATAAAGCTCTCTCTGATTCACAAAAAAGAAAGAATCAGCCCAAGTAGACGATGTATGATTAATTCTTTCCCTTTTCGAAAAAGAGGTTTTGCTCATTTTAATACTTGTATCTAGCTCAAACTCTACCTTTTGCAGTTGTACAGTTAGGATCCTTGTTCACAATGTTTTAGCAGAGTTTTATCAGATTTTTAGTAAAAATAGGTCGGAAAATTGACAAGGTATTGTTAAACTGAACACCGTCAGCAATGCATACTAATATTCTTACATTCCTTGAGCTCAGTTTATGGTCTAATATGTTTGCCCATCTCTGTTTTTATTTGCTCAAATTGAGCAGTATTAATTGGACATTATAATATTTTCCATAGCGCCTTTGTTGTTGAACCTATTGAAGTCGATCTTGAGCTGTCTGGCTTAAGCGTTAAGATTTTTCGTACAATGCATATTCGCTCCGTGAACCTAGCCACTTTCTGACGCCTGCCATTGTGGGCACCTCGTGCATCGGCAAACATTTGCTTTCCCTACATTTCAATATAGATTGACAGAAACTAGGCCATTATAATGCCTACCCATGCCCCGAAATAAATCGCGCCGCGCCCTGCTAAGCTAATAGAGCATCTCACAAAGACATAAAGGACCGATGAATCTTAATCTAAGCTGAGGAATGCATGATCGGATGCAAAAAGGTGCTTTTAGTTGTGGCATCAGGAGATTATCTCATTTCTTATCAGAAGCAAATCAGGGAATACACAAATTAATGGCCGCACCAGGAACACGGCCATGCACTGACCAGCAGCTGGAGGATCGGATCTACTTCGTTAACCAGAAAAGGTCTTGGAATATTCTAGTTGCAGCCGTGGGCGCCTTTCAATCTGTAGCGGAGCCTGCCAATTAGCAGTTTGTTCCTGCAGATAAACGATCCGCACTTAGTTTTGCTAATGTACTGCCTTCAGCGTTGGGCTTTAATTAGTCTTGTATGCTCCTTACGAAGATGCATGTGATTTTTAGTTTAAAAAGATGCATGTGATCAATACAGTAGAATCACACGGTACAGTAGGAACAGTGGAGTTACAACACACGATGCAGTATAATGCAGTTGAAACACGCAATGCACTAGATTTTTTCGATAAAAGGAATATATTAATATCAAGAAGATACCAATTACACCCAGCCTCTGCAACAACGCACCACCCTAATGGCACTACGGATGCACACAGCCAAAAAAAGGAAAATCAAACTAAGAAACAAAAGTCCCGCTACAGTATCTCGGGCCTAACAACAGCAGTACATCCACCGCCAAGACAACACCTGAATTACAGACTCTCCAAAAAACGACGCCTCCAAGAAGGGAACAGTGCTCAAACACCATCGTCGCCCGATCAAAGATATTAGGTTTTCACCATAAAGATAGTCCCCGCTCTCAAAACAATGCCTCCACCAAGGCCATTGCCAGGCACAACCAGTTAAGGCCAGACCTTGGGTTTTCACCCTGAAAGGTAGGACTCTACGCTTTACCTGTGTTGTCGCCCCCACTTTCATACCGCTGCTGTGAAGCCCGGAACACCAAGACAGTCTCTCAACAGCGCGGAGACTTGAACCTCCGTTAGCTAGTCCTCCCCTCCAGCCTTCATGAAATTCTCTTCTTCCGACTTTCATCATGGATTCATAGTCACTTGATGTCAACACAGAAAAAGAGCTTCGCGCCGCTCCCTCCAGAACCAATCGGTCGGAATAAAAGCATGGGTGCGCACGACCGAATACCTCCGATCCAGCAAACTCCAGGCAAAGCACTGTTACATTCGCTGGCGGAGCCTTCCGGAAATCAACCCTCCGGCCAGATCACGAGTCCAGGCCTCCGGTAGGTCCTCCTCTTCACGCAAGAGAGGCCCTAGGACCGCCGCCTTTATACAGGTCGAACCCCCACGTCGGCGACCATCCCGGGCTGGCCAATCCAGCCCTCCACCGGCGACACCATCGCCGGCTTCCATGCTCCTCCATCTCGCCGCCGGATCGCGGTGATAGATCAAAAGATCCACCACCACCAACCGCAGGCCGACCCTCTCCGGCGCAGAAGAGAGCCACCTCCTCCGTCGAACCCAAGGCTGCTGCCCCGGGAGCCCTCGTGACGCGGAAGAAGCCCGAGATCGCCTCCACGACCGACTAGAGGCGGGGGGGGGGAGGGCATGGCACAGACCGAGGGCCTGGCCGCCGCCCACCACCAGCCCTGCCGGTGTGCTGCGGATGGAAGCCTACGGGAGGGGAGGGGGGACCGCAGCGCAAGAGCCGCCGTCTCCCCATCACCATCCGCGCCGGCCGCCGCCGCGAGCGTCGAGGAAGGGAGAGCCCGTCCGTCGTCCCCCACGCCGGCGAGGAAAGGCCCCCGCCGCCGCCACGCCCCGTGGGTCTTTGCCCCGGCGGCGCTACCGGCGGCGGCGGCGACGGTTAGGGTTGGGGAGGGGTCGGGAGAGGAGGGGTCGGGAGATAACATCGTTTAACTTTATCTTAAAAACTAAATCTACACTCCTTAGCAAAACCCAAACAAATCTATCTATCTATTATCTACTAAAAGCAAAATACGGATGTTAAAAATAGAGACACCAGGTTAATCCACATCATTCTAATTATTTAGACAGTTAGATCTGTAAATAATGGTTGAGATTTAAAGATGCAAAAAGTTACGTGCAACATTAGTCGTGTACAAACCAAGCCTTTGTCACGTACACACAAAAAAATATGTCATGATCGCTTGTGTCTAGACACGTTCCCAGAATAAGTGAATGAGCCATACCCATACGTGTAGTTTCTAGAAAAAAGGAAATTCAATCCCTTATCTTCCATATGAATTAGATATACACCTAAAAAATGATGTTTGAGGGAACTGTATTCTCCAATGTGATTACACGTTAATTTTTTTTGGGGATAGAGTCAAGCTAATCAAACAAGCCACGGATCTATAGTCTCTAAAATTCGTTAGATGGAGTTTGTGTCTAACACGGATATGAAAGAGAATTAATTGGTTGAGATTTTTTAGAATTTATAACTGACACATGAATATGTGGCACGCGATAGAAAAATATGCATGCATAGATTATTGTACGTGAACAAATATATTCCATCTCAATAAAAGCTACATCATATCTTGCAATATAAAATTAATTTCATTTAACTATATCATATCACTATATACAAAAGAAGTATATATTTATTGTACATGTTTAAAAAACATTAATTAATTTACAAAAATTAATATTGTACGTGAACAAATATATTCCATCTCAATAAAAGCTACATCATATCTTGCAATATAAAATTAATTTCATTTAACTATATTATATCACTATATACAAAAGAAGTATATATTTATTGTACATTTTTAAAAAACATTAAATAGTTTACAAAAATTAAAAAAATAGTTCAATATGTGTCACACAAAAGTGAAAATATATGTAGAGAAATATTTATGGTGACTACGTACAAAGAACTGTATTAACTCCAATCATGTAATACCCTAAGTTTCTATTGATCTTTATAAATATGTTTATATAATCATGTGTAGTTCCAGTTGACACGATTTATATAGAGAGAAGACGCCCCCATATTTCCCATTTTAAACCACATGAAATCTTCTGAAACCACGTTCAGATGTTTAGTCTAATATTCACAATTTACCAATCGTGCAATGAAAGGATACCTATGTGGATAAAGTCCGTGTGCGTTTCCGGCCGGCCGCAAGAAGAATTTCATGTGGAAAATGAATATGTGCAGACAATTTTCTAGCCACACGAAAAAAGAAGAAGAGAATATGCTTGGAATATTTAGCCTGGCCGCACGGAAGTGATAATTAGGGTACATAAGAGTGATTTTTTAAAATAATATGATTTTTAATAATTTTTAAAATTAATATGTGATTTTAATATTTTTTTTGGATCTAGCACCTGGTCTATCGGCCAGGCCAAACGGCCTGCCACATGCCGACCAGGCCGGGTAGCCAGATGGAGCTCGGTATAATGGCTGATAGATCTGGACGGGTGGCGGGCCAGAGGGGAGACGGCTGAATCCGGCTAAGATGTGGTCGAACCTGCATGGGTTCACCGAAGATGGCGGTCGGAACCTGGTCGCCAGCATGCCGGCAGATTGGGCAAAATATGGATGTTGAAAATAGATACACCAGGTTAATCCATATAATTCTAATTATTTAGACAGTTAGATCTAACAGGTTATTTAGACAGTTAGATCTGTAACTAAACGGATTCAGCTAAACAATTAGAACTGTGCTAACTCTAATCATGTAATACCCTAAGTTTCTATTGATCTATATAAATATATTTATGTAACCCTGTGTAGTTCCGGTTAAGACGGTTGACACGTTTATACGAGAGAAGACATCCCCATATTTCCCATTTTAAATCACATGAACTCTTCTAAACCACGTTTAGATGTTTAGTCCAATATTCACAATTTACCAATCGTGCAATGAAGGGATACCTATGTGGATAAAATCTGTGTGCGTTTCCGGCCGGCCGCAAGAAAAAATCCATGTGGAAAACAAATACGGGCCTAGCCGCATGAAAAAAGAAAGAAAATATTCTTGGGATATTTAGCCGGGCCGCATGTAAGTGATAATTAGGCTACATAAGAGTGATTTTTTAAAATAAAATAATTTTTAAATAATTTTCAAAATTGATATTTGATTTTAATATATTTTTGGATCTAGCACCTGGTCTGTCGGCCAGGCCCAAACGGCCTGGCACCTGCCAACCAGGCCGGCCATGGACCAGGCGCAAACGAAGACCAGAGACATGGAAGCTGGGATTTGGCCGATGGCCAACCAACCAGGGACGGGGACGGCCGGGGGTAGCCGGACGGAGCTCAGTACAACGGCTGATAGATCTGGGCGGGCGGCGGGCTAGAGGATGCAGGAGACGGCTGAATCCGGCCAAGATGGGGTCGGACCTGCAGGAGCTCACTGGAGATGGCGGTCGGAACCTGGTCGGTAGCATGCCGACAGATTGGGCTTGGTCGGCTACCGTTGTGCCGATTGGGATTGGTCGGTAGCTGGTCGACCGACTAAGTCCTAAATTCGAAAACTTTCAAAATCATGCATTTTTGTAAAAAAAATTAAAATAAATCGCCAGACGTTGATACGCATATACTACTCCCTCCAGTTCAAAATAAATGGCTCAGTATTATCTAATACAAGTTTATATAAATACATGTTAGCTATATATTTATTTGTATTTAGAAAAAGTTGAGTTACTTACTTTGGGACGGAGGGAGTAACAAACACACCCGAATAAATACAATACTATTTATATATGCATATAAATGTTTGAAGGTGGATTACTTATTTTTCTCACAGGTTGCATGTGATATTCTTTCGACAAGGAGAGAAAAAAATAGTCATAAATAAAAATTATGAATGCACAATATGTTTTTTCTGGCTTACATTAACCATGGTCGTATATCCAACACACTTATTATTCGGCGATGAGAAAACTTTCTATGTATGATTATTGCACTCGTACGAAAACAATCTTCACAAATTTGTTTTGTTATCATAAGTTGTGCTGAGTTTCAGTAATAGTTGTTTCATGTATTCATTTGTATCTTATTCTTTTATAGTTGGCAAGAAAGCGGAACAAGCTCTCAATCGATGACCGCTTCATAGCAATAGGCGAGGAATTGGCGGGATTTTTCCTTCGGGACGTCATACCACAACTCGCAGAGCACCACTATGAATGAAGATGTACATGTTACATATATAGTTGACTCGAAGAGTACCACTATGCTACATGTAATAGACATATATAGAGTACGCCTCGGAGAGCACCACTATGCATGAAGATCGATCTTCATGCATAGTGCTACTTAATTTGCGATCTCATGCAATAACATGTGTGTTATATTATATGCACCAACTTGCTATGCATCATCTTGATCTTCATGTACTACCTAAACCCAAACGCGTTTCGGTGCATCGACGCGATATGAATCAAACCGATATCCCTAAACCTCTCCAAAACCCTAAAAAGCCAATTCTCTCGCCGCGGCGAGATTTGGGCAAATTCCCTGCTGCGGGGGAACCTTTGGTACCGGTTCGTATTACCAACCGGTACCAAAGATCCTTAGCCCCGAGCTCTCCTGGTGGCCCACGTGGAGGCCCGTTTTATATCGGTTCGTAAGCAACCGGTACGAAAGGGGGGGCTTTAGTGCCGAATAATTTGTACCGGTTGCAAAACCGGTACGAATGCCCCTCTGGAACCGGTACGCATGAGAGATTTTCTACTAGTGCGTATACTCCCTTCAAATAAGTAGCAATATAAATACTAAGGGTGACATGCGAACAAAGATAAATATGTTGTTGTTCCCATGTGAGATTGTTTTCATGTATATGCTTTAAAGTCTAAAACTAGAGGCATGAACTTCTCTTAAATCTAATAGCACCAAAAAAAAAGTTGGTTCACTTTTTAGTGGTTCTAGAACTGCATACATTGGTTAAGTTATCTGTCAAATGTATTCATCATTTAAATATTACAATGTAGTCAAAATGCATGCAAGATTTCAATTAGCATAGAGTAAACCACCAAAACACAGATCCTAAAAACGAGATTTAGATCTTAAAAGAAAATTCATGCTATAAGAAGTTTTAAAACCCATAATGAGAGAAAAAGCTATATTGACTAATAAAACAATAAGCGATATTGGCTAGCTAAAACAATTATCGATTCCAAAAGTGGGCTAAAAACGAAAAGCAATGGAGTGCGAGCACACATAGATATGTGCACTCTATCGGAGCACTGAGTACCCCATGCAAATAAAATGTTCTTGATAGTTCTCAAAGTTGAAACATTAAAAATATGAAAAATTACTAATGATTAATTCCAATCAATGTAAAGCCCTATGGATATGTGAGGTCCCAAAAGTTCTACCATAAAGTCGCTTAGGTTAGGGATTATATAAAATATAAAATAATTGCAGTTTTTTCTACTACCACACTTAGTTTGAGCTGAAAATTTTCATTGAGTGTAACATATCTATGGCTCGTGAGTAAAGAATAGTTGTGAAATTGGATCTTCTAGACCATGTCTATGTCTAAAAGGCCATATATTTCACAATGGAAGGTGAAAAATTATTCCATACGATCAGAGTAAATGAGAGAAAGCCATATGTCAAGGTAAAATGAAAAATTTCAATATCATGAGGGAATATGTTAATGCCATATATATTGATGACATACCATATTTATTGCACAAAATATCAACCAAAATGAAATCCAATGCACACAACCAATTAGTTAAAAATAATAATGATAACCAACTATCCATTCCTAGAGAACATCAACATGTATCAATGATCTTTAACCTAAACCCCTTCCTTTTACAACATCGATAGACCACAATGGAGCTCTAAAGCGATGTTTCCTATGATGAGCCACATCCATACTCTTTGTTGTTGCATCCAACAATTGATGTGCATATTAATGACTTCCAGTCATGTGTTGCAGCTATATAATCACATTTTTTTTTATTGATACACCGCAAATCTATGTGAAACTATGAACTTATTCATTAAAAACATAAAGATGATGCCCTCGCATTTGCGAGGGCCACTATGCTAGTTGAATGAATAGAAACTGTGATAAGCTTGAAAACTGTCATCACATGATTACATTTGAGTTCTACCTACAAGAATTCGATCATATCTACATACACTGCATACATAGGATACAGTTTGTCTTATGCCATCTTCGCGCAATACTTTACATTACGAGTCACCACAAATAATCTTAAACAATGGGTTAGACTAGGCGACAAGTGTTATCCGATTTTGAATGAGATTCGTACAGATACAGTTGGTACATATCCACAATTGTTTTGAAACGAGGAAAAAACCTCGCCTTTTTCATTGATGACGGAAGGAGAGAGCACATAAACTGAGTTTTACACACCAGAAACCAACACTGTCCAGAAGCATGCATGGAAACATGCGTGCTGAAGGAAAACACAAGTACAACACGGGTGGCGGGTAGGGGTGTGCAAATCTCACACCGATGGAAACCGTTTTGAACTGGTTAGTAGAAGTAGTCCATTTCTTTTCACAAATCAAATCTCCACTTGAAGTTTAGTGTAAAAAGTTGAACTACTGTGGACGCGTTTGGTAGCCTGCACCGATTTCCTGCATGACTGCGCCAGCGAGATGGGCTCACCTGCGCGTCGCGAACGGGCCATGGGCCATGAAAGCCGGGTCGTTTGGTAGCCTGTGCGGCCTTTTGCGCACCGGAGAAGGAACCTAGGCCCCATCGTTTGGTTGCCCATTTACAGTACTTTCTTCCCTGCTCGTGCAACCCACATCTTGTTTGGTTGCAGATAGCTCAGTGCTGTGGTAACCCCTTCACTTAGTGACAAGGGATTAACTTGTCAATGCCTACAAGTTGTAGACTAGGGTTTTGTTGGAAGTAGAGGGCAAGTAGATCTCGAGGGTTTCAGTCGGAAAAGTACTCGACTGCTATGAAAACTAGGGTTTTGTTGACAATGATTCGATCATCTTTTTGTCCCTCGACCCCCCTTTATATAGGAGGCGGAGCCGAGGGTTTCGTATTACACAAGTTTACAGATTCCGGGAGACTCTTTGAGTTCAACCCGTAAAGTTACAAATCTCTTTATTCCTAATACAATTCTATCTTTCCTTAACAACAACTAATTGGGCTTCGAGCTTCATATTCTTCGACTCGTGGGCCTTCAGTAAACCCCGGGTACCATCTTCGGCAGGCCCATCGGAGATTCCTATGTCAGTAGCCCCCGAGATTTTGCTTGAATCGAAGAATCAGGGAAAATCTTCAACTTTACAATCATCATATAACTTCTTCAAGTTAACACATAACTCTTAGTAAAACAACCGTATATTGTACAGGGATAACGGTAATTGGGGCTAGTTCATCTGACGGATCAGGTAATAGTTAACTGCTCTTGTGGCAATCCGCAAAAACCTACTTCAAAATCACGTCTCTGGACATGATTTCGGGATACTGGCGTAATTCGACATGTGCCGCTTAAGGTCTTACTAGATGCCGAACTCCAGTCATGTTTTATCGGGTACCTAACGCGTCCGTTAGGATTTTTCTTCGTATCTGTTGATACGGAAAAAGTAGCAAAGCGCCGTCAGAGGCGGTGCCACGCAGCACAGGACGGTTCCGGGGACTTACCTTCGCAAAGTTTTGCGGCATTCAGAGATTACTTCTGATGAGGACATCCCTACTACACCACTACCTCCGTCATTGATAAATGAAGATGAACCTGCTGTGAAGCTCAAGTCCAATGAAGTTCAGATTAGACCAATTACAAGGGCTCGTGCGAAGCTACTTAAACAACAGGTGAACTTGTTTCTAAACGGTACTTTGATTGATGAGAGCTTTATACTGCCTAAGTCCTATTACTTATGTATCATCAGGTATCAAGAGGAGACGAGCATCGCACGAGGAGTAGAGGAGCAGCTGGACATGAAGATGGACGTGAAGCTGGACATGAAGATATCTCATGGTCGCGCGAGGGAGGAGCGGGAGGCATGCGCGAGAGGAGAAGACGACGTCCAGGCCGGTCCAGAACCCGATCAGACCGGCCACCAGACCGGCTAGCCCGGTCCCTGGCCCGGTCGACCGGTCGCCAACCGGCCGCCAACCGGATGAGATTTATCGTACCGGGCAAAAACCGGAAAGTTGCGAAGTTTCCGGTTGCCGCCCGGTTGACCGGACGCCAGACCGGCCGACCCGGTCCCTGGCCCGGTTGACCGGATTCCAGACCGGATTCGTCCGAGTCTGTCTCGACCAGATCTATTCTGGGTCGGTTATTCTTGTATCTTTTCGACCAGAACTCGTCCCGGGCACCTATATAAGTGCCCAGGACGCCCCCCTAGCTGCTTCAGACCACGTTTAAGATAAACCCTAGTTCTTAGTTGTTTGCTCTAGCAAAACTATTGAATCCCTACACCATATTGCTTTATATTGTGTAGATCCTGAAAAAGTCTTGTGTGATCTGCTGTTCCATTGGGAATTAGACGGTTGCAACTTACCGCTTCGTGGTCGGCGGCTACGTGCGCAAGTGTGTGGAGTTGCGAATATCTTGCAGGGTTGAGAGCTGTTGCATTGGCGACAGGGACCAATCGAGAGATCTCGTTGCGTCATACAAGTTATCATCCACTTCATCGCCGTGTTCCTCCGCTGCCATCACCCATGATCATCATCACCACCGTTGCTTACTGAGAAGATCGGGCCACCCCTTATCATCTTGGTATCAAATTTCCAGTTTTCCTCGGTAAGCCATCCACAATCCACCGCATAGTTGAGTTGTGAGTGTTTCCTATCCAGAAAAAGCCATAAACAGTTAGGGTTAGGGTTTGCCATAGCCTTAGATTGCACTAATTTCGAGTTTTCGTTGCTTTTCGTAGTTGTTTTTGCGTATCTTTTCTTTCTAGCTAGTATTTTAGGGTTTGAGTTTACTCTATCATCTGGTGTTACTTTATCTAGTGGTGTCAGTTTTGTTACTCCGAGTCCACATAGCGTACAGTGTGCTTGTTCCCAACCATAGACACAGCCTATCGATATAAAGTGACTAGGAACTTCCCCAGAAGAGACTAGTTTTACCGCTCGACAGGCTGCTCGTTAGGTTATCGGTGCTTTGCATATTTCTGTTGGCCGTGTTATCAAGGAGTTGTGTCATATATCAAAAAAAAAAGAGAAAATTGAAAAGAAGCAAAAAGAGCTACATAGCTGCGTGTGTTATCCAAAAGAAAAATCCAAAAAGAAAAGTGAAGTGCTAGTTGAATCAAGTGAAGGCCTAAGTTTACTTTACTGCACCCGTAGTTGATCAATCTTGTGCCTGTCTCGTTGAGCTTTGCTAGCGTCTCTCTAGTGCATTGCAACCTTTCCTACAAATAGTTGCATTGCCCCATTATATCGCCTTGTGTGAGTATCATTGGTTGTCTACGGTCAGCGCTAGAGCTTGTTATTGGTGCAAATAGGTAGCCTACCTATAGCCCCACATATACCCTGCTTTGTCGTGTGATTTGTTCTTATACCCTTGATATTCGCTTCGCTACATCCGTGCACTAGTTGTTACTACAAGTGGTAAGCAACACTAATTTACTTTGGAACGGTAAAATTTCCTTTTCTTATCAGTTTTGAGTGAGTTGTGAGAGTACCACCACATATTTTTGATTTAGTGCACTAATCTACTAACGATGTCTGCTAGTGATCATAAACTTGTTAACCGGGAAAACAAGAGTGCTGCCGATATCATCACATGGAGGGAGTATGAGGCTCTTCGTAATGAGATGCGACGTGAATTCCGCGCTCAGGACGATGCGCTTAATGGGAAGGTTGAAGAGATCTCCCAAAAGCTGGATGCTACTCATGTGAACGTCACTACAATGCAAGATCAAATGACGGATGTCCAACGCAGTCTTGCTGATTTGCGTTTGGCTGCTGAGAATTTGACCGCGCAACAACAACAAGAAGATGACGAAGATCCTGAGCTTCAAGATGACGCCCACAATGCTCGTGGTGCGCCACGTGGTAATCGTCCTCGCGGTTGGGCTCCACTTGGCCGCAATGGTCGTTGACAAGATGAGGAAGATGGTTTGGGTAAGCCCAAGTTTTCTATACCCAAGTTTGAAGGAGGAGCTGATGTTGAAGAATACCTCACTTGGGAGCTGAAGATTGAGAAATTGTGGAGCTTACATCCACATTACACTGAAGACCGGAAGATCAAGCTTGCTTCTTCCGAATTTGATGGCTACGCTTTGCGTTGGTGGGATGCTTTTGTTCGTAACCGAGACGAGGATGGTGAGCAACCTATACGCACATGGCGTGCCATGAAGGAGGCGATGACTTCTCGCTTTGTGCCTACAAATTACTTGCGGAATATATATGATAAGGTGACTCTATTGAGACAAGGTGTGAAGACTGTGGATGAATACTACATGGAGATGGAGATGCTTATGCAGCGTGGCCGTGTCCGTGAGTCTCTCGAGATGACAATGCAGCGTTTTCTCAACGGTTTGAAGTATGATATCAAAGGCATTGTTCGTCACTACAGCTACACCAATATGAATCAATTGTTACATCATGCAAGAGAAGCTGAATCACAGTTGGCTGACGAAGCAAAGATCAAAGGTCGCAATACAGGAGCTGGGCGTTTCACACCCCGTGCGGCACCATCTTCGGCGCCGGCGCCTTCAACACGCTCCGCACCTTTCTCTACTCCGCCTAGTAAACCGGTCTCCAATGTGTCTAACACAAAGAAGTCTGAATCTGCTGCAAGTACGGGTGGCTCTAATGTGTCTACTGCGCGTAACCGTGATATGATTTGTCATACATGTGGTGGCAAGGGTCATTTCAAGAGAGATTGTCCTAACCGCAAAGTCATGATTATCAATGAGGACAATGAATATGAGACTGGAGATGATGTTGATCCTAATGCTCCAGAAGATGATGACTATGATACTGATGGTGAAGATGCATATCCGTCTGATGCTCGCACCATTGTTGTGTCGCAGCGATGCTCTTAATGTGTTGCCTAGTGCATCTACTCAGCGCTGCAATTTGTTCCAAACAAAGGCTTTAGTTGGTCCTGACAAGGCTTGCAAGGTTATTATTGATGGCGGGAGTTGCCGCAATTTAGCAAGCAAGGAGTTATGTACCAAGTTGAAGTTGAAGTATCTACCGCACCCGCATCCATACTATATTCAGTGGTTGAGCGACAATGGTAAGATGAAGGTAAACCACATGGTGCGTGTTGAGTTTGCTATTGGACCGTATAAGGATTGCATTAATTTTGATGTCGTTCCTATGACGGTGTGTCACCTACTATTGGGACGGCCTTGGCTCTATGACCGTTCTGTGCAACACAATGGCCGTGCTAATACATATCACTTGGAGTTCAAGGGCAAGAAAATCAATTTACAGCCTATGACACCACAGCAAATTGTCAATGAGTCTCGTCAGAAAGTTGAAGTCAACTTGGAGGATGCTTCTTTAAATAGGCGAGAGAATTGTAATGTTGTGAGTGATATAACGAAAAGTGAGAGAGTGAATTCCTTAGTCTCATTAGCCACCAAAGAAGACATGAGAGAATTTAGTGAGGATCCTACAGCCATGCCTCTTGTGCTCTTGTGCAGGGGTACGGTTTTGGTTTCTAACGACATGACCCCTCTTCCTCTTGGTGTTTCTAATGTTTTGCAGGAATTTGGCGACGTGTTTCCGGACGAGGTACCCGCAGGACTTCCACCATTGCGAGGTATTGAGCATCAAATCGACTTGATTCCCGGAGCTTCGCTACCCAATCGGGCACCATATAGAACGAACCCCGAAGAGACGAAGGAGATACGGAAGCAAGTACAAGCGCTACTCGACAAAGGTTATATCCGCATCGGCCTTAGTCCTTGTCTTGTTCTCGTTATTCTTGTTCCTAAGAAAGATGGTACATGGCGTATGTGCGTAGATTGTAGAGCGATAAATAACATTAATATTCGATATCGTCATCCTATTCCCCGTTTAGAGGATATGCTAGATGAATTGAGTGGTGCTGCTATTTTCACTAAAATTTATTTGCGTAGTGGTTATCATCAAATTAGGATGAAAGAAGGGGATGAGTGGAAAATAGCCTTTAAAACAAAATTTGGTTTATATGAGTGGTTAGTAATGCCTTTTGGTTTAACTAATGCACCTAGTACTTTCATGAGACTGATGAACCATGTTTTGCGTGATTTTATTGGCAAGTTTGTGGTTGTGTATTTTGATGATATATTAATCTACAGCCGCAATGAATCTGATCATATTATACATATTCGACATGTTTTGCAAGTGTTGCGTGATAATAAACTCTATGGTAATCTTGAGAAGTGCACATTTTGCAAAAATAAGGTCATATTTCTGGGTTATGTTGTCTCTAAGCATGGAGTAGAAGTAGATGTGTCTAAAATTGAAGCTATTCAAAATTGGCCTACTCCCATGAATGTGAGTCAAGTAAGAAGTTTTCATGGTCTAGCTGGGTTCTATCGCTGTTTTGTGCCCAATTTTTCTACTATTGCTGCACCTTTGAATGAATTGACTAAAAAGGGTGTTGCATTTGAGTGGGGCGTTGCCCAAGATCATGCTTTTGATGAACTGAAACGATTGTTAACTTCTGCACCATTGCTTGCACTTCCTGATTTCAATAAGCAATTTAAGATTGAATGTGATGCTAGTGGTATTGGAATTGGTGGTGTGTTGATGCAAGAGGGTCGCCCAATTGCATATTTTTCGAGAAACTTTACGGTGCTAAGTTGAACTATCCAATATATGATAAAGAATTGTATGCTTTAATTAGAGTTCTTGAGGTTTGGCAACATTATTTGTGGCCAAAAGAATTTATCATACATTCTGATCATGAAGCTTTGAAATATCTGAAAGCCCAATCTACTTTGCATAGGTGTCTTGCTAAGTGGGTTGAGTTCATTGAGTCTTTTCCATACATTATTAAGCATAAGAAAGGAAAAGATAATATTGTTGCTGATGCTCTATCTAGGAAGAATATGCTATTAACTCAACTTGATGTTAAAATTCCTGGATTAGAAGTGCTATGTGATTTGTATGCTACGGATCATGATTTTGCTGAACCATATCGCTTATGTGATCTTGATAAAGCATGGGATAAATATCACATACATGATGGGTTTTTGTTTTGAGCTAACAAACTATGTGTTCCAGAATCGTCTGTGCGTTTGCTCTTATTGCAGGAATCTCATGCTGGAGGTTTGATGGGTCACTTTGGGCGTGAGAAGATGCTACTCATGCTCGCTGATCACTTTTATTGGCCAAAGATGATGCGGGACGTGGACAGGTATGTGAAGAGGTGCATTACTTGCAACAAGTCCAAGTCCAAGCTGAAGCCTCACGGTTTGTATACTCCGTTACCGGCACCTACCACACCTTGGGAAGATATTAGTATGGATTTCGTGTTGGGTTTGCCGCGTACTAAAAGAGGCCATGATTCTATATTTGTGGTAGTGGACAAATTTTCTAAAATGTCACACTTTATTGCCTGCCACAAAAGCGACGATGCGTCGCATATTGCTAACCTGTTTTTCAGGGAGATTATTCGACTACATGGAGTCCTGAAGACTATTGTTTCTGATCGTGATGTGAAGTTCATGAGCTACTTCTGGAAGACACTTTGGGGAAAGCTAGGGACAAAGCTACTTTTCAGTACTACTTGTCATCCCCAAACTGATGGTCAAACTGAGGTGGTGAATAGAACCTTGTCACAACTGCTGAGATCCATGATCAAGAAGAACCTGAAGGAGTGGGAAGAGTGTTTGCCGCATGTAGAATTTGCTTACAACAAGGCGGTACATTCTACCACGGAGCTATATCCTTTTGAGGTGGTGTATGGTTTCAAACCCATTACTCCACTTGATTTGTTGCCTTTGCCCATACATGAGAGAGTTAATATGGAGGCATCCAAGAGGGCAGATTTTGTGCGAAAAATCCATGTGAAGACTAAAGAGTTGATAGAAAAGAAAGGCAAGAGCAATGCTGCAAGGATGAATAAGAAGCGTAAAGAGATGTTGTTCAAGCCTGGTGATATGGTCTGGGTACATTTTCGCAAGGATAGGTTCCCGAAGCTGCGGAAGTCTAAGTTGAAGCCTCGTGGTGCTTGGTCCTTACAAAGTGCTTGCCAAGATCAATGATAATGCATACTCGATAGATCTTCCGAGTTGATGAGTTTGGTGTCGGTAATTCTTTCAATGTTGCTGATTTGACACCATATGACGGAGAAGACCTTGGAGCGTCGAGGTCGACGCCTTTTGAAGGGGGGAGATGATGAGGACATCCCTACTACACCACTACCTCCGTCATTGATAAATGAAGATGAACCTGTTGTGAAGCTCAAGTCCAATGAAGTTCGGATTGGACCAATTACAAGGGCTCGTGCGAAGCTACTTAAACAACAGGTGAACTTGTTTCTAAACGGTACTTTGATTGATGAGAGCTTTATAGTGCCTAAGTCCTATTACTTATGTATCATCAGGTATCAAGAGGAGACGAGCATCGCACGAGGAGTAGAGGAGCAGCTGGACATGAAGATGGACGTGAAGCTGGACATGGAGCTGGACATGAAGATATCTCATGGTCGCGCGAGGGAGGAGCGGGAGGCATGCGCGAGAGGAGAAGACGACGTCCGGGCCGGTCCAGAACCCGGTCAGACCGGCCACCAGACCGGCCAGCCCGGTCCCTGGCCCGGTCGACCGGTCGCCAACCGGCCGCCAACCGGATGAGATTTATCGTACCGGGCAAAAACCGGAAGGTTGCGAAGTTTCTGGTTGCCGCCCGGTTGACCGGACGCCAGACCAGCCGACCCGGTCCCTGGCCCGGTTGACCGGATTCCAGACCGGATTCGTCCGAGTCTGTCTCGACCAGATCTATTCTGGGTCGGTTATTCTTGTATCTTTTCGACCAGAACTCGTCCCGGACACCTATATAAGTGCCCAGGACGCTCCCTGATACGTCTCCGACGTATCGATAATTTCTTATGTTCCATGCCACATTATTAATTATATCTACATGTTTTATGCATACTTTATGTCATATTTATGCATTTTCCGGCACTAACCTATTAACGAGATGCCGAAGAGCCAGTTGTTGTTTTCTGCTGTTTTTGGTTTCAGAAATCCTACAAAGGAAATATTCTCGGAATTGGACGAAATCAACGCCCGGGGGCCTATTTTTATACGAAGCTTCCAGAAGACCGGAGGGAGACGAAGTGGGGCCACGGGCGCCGCCACACTAGGGCGGCGCGGCCCGAGGGGGCCTGCGCGTCCCTAGCGTGTGGGGCCCCCGTGACTCTCCCGACTCCGCCCTTCCGCCCACTTAAAGTCTCCGTTGCGAAACCCCCGCATGCGAGAGCCACGATACGGAAAACCTTATCGAGACGCCGCCGCCGCCAATCCCATCTCGGGGATTCAGGAGATCGCCTCCGGCACCCTGCCGGAGAGGGGAATCATCTCCCGGAGGACTCTTCACCGCCATGGTCGCCTCCGGAGTGATGAGTGAGTAGTTCACCCCTGGACTATGGGTCCATAGCGGTAGCTAGATGGTCGTCTTCTCCTTATGTGCTTCATTGTCGGATCTTGTGAGCTGCCTAACATGATCAAGATCATCTATCCGTAATGCTATATGTTGTGTTTGTCGGGATCCGATGGATAGAGAATATTATGTTATGTTGATTATCAATCTATTACCTATGTGTTGTTTATGATCTTGCATGCTCTCCGTTATTAGTAGAGGCTGCGGCCAAGTTTTTACTCTTAACTCCAAGAGGAAGTATTTATGCTCGATAGTGGGTTCATGCCTCCATTAAATGCGGGACGAGTGATGAGAAAGTTCTAAGGTTGTGGATGTGATGTTGCCACTAGGGATAAAACATTGATGCTATGTCCGAGGATGTAGTTATTGATTACATTACGCACCATACTTAATGCAATTGTCTGTTGTTTGCAACTTAATACTGGAAGGGGTTTGGATGATAACCTGAAGGTGGACTTTTTAGGCATAGATGCATGCTGGATAGCGGTCTATGTACTTTGTCGTAATGCCCAATTAAATCTCACTATACTCATCATATCATGTATGTGCATGGTCATGCCCTCTCTATTTGTCAATTGCCCGACTGTAATTTGTTCACCCAACATGCTATTTATCTTATGGGAGAGACAACTCTAGTGAACTCGTGGACCCCGGTCCATTCTTTTACATTGAATACAATCTACTGCAATACTTGTTCTACTCGTTTTTCTGCAAACAATCATCATCCACACTATACATCTAATCCTTTGTTACAGCAAGCCGGTGAGATTGACAACCTCACTGTTTCGTTGGGGCAAAGTACTTTGGTTGTGTTGTGCAGGTTCCACGTTGGCGCCGGAATCCCTGGTGTTGCGCCCTACTACATTCCGCCACCATCAACCTTCAACGTGCTTCTTGACTCCTACTGGTTCGATTAAACCTTGGTTTCTTACTGAGGGAAACTTGCTACTGTGCGCATCACACCTTCCTCTTGGGGTTCCCAACGGACGTGTCAACTACACGCATCAAGCAAATTTCTGGTGCCGTTGCCGGGGAGATCAAGACACGCTGCAAGGGGAGTGTCCACAATCCAATCTCTTTACTTTGTTTTTGTCTTGCTTTATTTTATTTACTTTCTTGTTTGCTGCATTATATAAAAACACAAAAAAATTAGTTGCTAGCTTTACTTTATTTACTGCCTTGTTCTCTATCAAAAACACACCAAAATTAGTTACTTGCATTTATTTTATCTAGTTTGCTTTATTTACTACTGCTAAAATGGGTACTCCTGAAAATACTAAGTTGTGTGACTTCACAACCACAAATAATAATGATTTCTTATGCACACCTATTGCTCCACCTGCTACTACAGCAGAATTCTTTGAAATTAAACCTGCTTTACTGAATCTTGTTATGCGAGAGCAATTTTCTGGTGTTAGTTCGGATGATGCTGCTGCCCATCTCAACCATTTTGTTGAACTATGTGAAATGCAAAAATATAAGGATGTAGATGGTGACATTATAAAATTAAAATTGTTTCCTTTCTCATTAAGAGGAAGAGCTAAAGATTGGTTGCTATCTCTCGCCTAGAAATAGTATTGATTCATGGACTAAATGTAAGGATGCTTTTATTGGTAGATATTATCCTCCCGCTAAAATTATATCTTTGAGAAGTAGCATAATGAATTTCAAGCAATTAGATAATGAGCATGTTGCACAAGCTTGGGAAAGAATGAAATCTTTGGTTAAAAATTGCCCAACCCATGGACTGACTACTTGGATGATCATCCAAACCTTTTATGCAGGACTGGACTTTTCTTCGCGGAACCTATTGGATTCAGCTGCTGGAGGTACCTTTATGTCCATTACCTTGGGGGCTGCTACAAAGCTTCTTGATAATATGATGATCAATTACTCTGAATGGCACACAGAAAGAGCTCCACAAGGTAAGAAGGTAAATTCTGTCGAAGAAACCTCTTCCTTGAGTGATAAGATTGATGATATTATGTCTATACTTGTGAATGATAGGACTAATGTTGATCCTAATAATGTTCCGTTAGCTTCATTGGTTTCTCAAGAAGAACATGTTGATGTAAACTTCATTAAAAATAATAATTTCAACAACAATGCTTATCGGAACAATTCTAGTAATAACTATAGGCCATATCCTTATAATAATGGTAACGGTTATGGGAATTCTTACAACAATAATAGGAACACACCCCCTGGACTTGAAGCTATTCTTAAGGAATTTATTAGTACACAAACTGCTTTTAACAAATCTGTTGAGGAAAAGCTTGATAAAATTGATATTCTTGCTTCTAAGGTTGATAGACTTGCCTCTGATGTTGATCTTTTAAAATCGAAAGTTATGCCTAATAAGGATATTGAAAATAAAATTGTTACTACAGCAAATGCCATCCAAGTTAGAATTAATGAGAATATAAGATTGATGGCTGAATTGCATGCTAGGTGGGAAAGAGAAGAAAATGAAAAACTAGCTAAAGAGAATAATGTAGCTAAAGTTTGGACTATTACCACCACTAGCAATGCTAATGCTCCACAAGTTGCTGCACCTCCTACTAATAATGGTAAAATAATTGGTGTTGGCAATGTTACTACTCCTAGTGCAAAGCGTGCAAAACTGCTAAAACTGCTGAATTTTTTTTCCAACATTGGGGATGATGATCCCATTGCTGTAGATCATAATGGTTTAGACTTTGATGATTGTCACATCTCTGAAGTTATAAAGTTCTTACAAAAGCTTGCTAAAAGTCCCAATGCTAGTGCTATAAATTTAGCCTTTACAAAACATATTACGAATGCTCTCATAAAAGCTAGAGAAGAGAAACTAGAACGTGAAGCTTCTATTCCTAGAAAGCTAGAGGATGGTTGGGAGCCCATCATTAAGAAGAAGGTCAATGACTTTGATTGTAATGCTTTATGTGATATTGGTGTAAGTATTTCCGTTATGCCTGAGAAAATCTATAATATGCTTGACTTGCCACCATTGAAAAATTGTTATTTGGATGTTAATCTTGCTGATCATTCTACAAAGAAACTTTTGGGGAGAGTTGATAATGTTCGTATTATGGTTAACAATAACCTTGTCCCCGTTGATTTTGTTGTCTTGGATATTGAATGCAATGCATCTTGTCCCATTATATTGGGAAGACCTTTTCTTCGAACTGTTGGAGCTATCATTGATATGAAGGAAGGTAATATTAAATATCAATTTCCTCTCAAGAAAGGTATGGAACACTTCCCTGGAAAGAGAATGAAGTTACCTTTTGATTCTATTATTAGAACAAATTATGATGTTGATGCTTCATCTCTTGATAACACTTGATATACACTTTCTGCGCCTAGCTGAAAGGCGTTAAAGAAAAGCGCTTATGGGAGACAACCCATGTTTTTACTACAATACTTTTATTTTATATTTGAGTCTTGGAAGTTGTTACTACTGTAGCAACCTCTCCTTATCTTAGTTTTGTGCATTGTTGTGCCAAGTAAAGTCGTTGATAGTAAGGTTCATACTAGATTTGGATTACTGCGCAGAAACGATTTCTTTGCTGTCACGAATCTGGGCCTAATTCTCTGTAGGTAACTCAGAAAATTATGCCAATTTACGTGAGTGATCCTCAGATATGTACTCAAGTTTCATTCAATTTGGGCATTTTCATTTGAGCAAGTATGATGCCACTTTAAAATTCGTCTTTACGAACTGTTCTGTTTTGACAGATTCTGCCTTTTATTTCGCATTGCCTCTTTTGCTATGTTGGATGAATTTCTTTGTTCCATTAATGTCCAGTAGCTTTGTGCAATGTCCAGAAGTGTTAAGAATGATTATGTCACCTCTGAACATGTAAATTTTTATTGTGCACTAACCCTCTAATGAGTTGTTTCGAGTTTGGTGTGGAGGAAGTTTTCAAGGATCAAGAGAGGGAAATGATACAATATGATCAAGGAGAGTGAAAGATCTAAGCTTGGGGATGCCCCGGTGGTTCACCCCTGCATATTTTAAGAAGACTCAAGCGTCTAAGCTTGGGGATGCCCAAGGCATCCCCTTCTTCATCGACAACATTATCGGGTTCCTCCCCGAAACTATATTTTTATTCCATCACATCTTATGTGCTTTGCTTGGAGCGTCGGTTTGTTTTTGTTTTTGTTTTTGTTTGAATAAAATGGATCCTAGCATTCATTGTGTGGGAGAGAGACACGCTCCGCTGTTGCATATGGACAAATATGTCCTTAGGCTTTACTCATAGTATTCATGGCGAAGGTTGAATCTTCTTCGTTAAATTGTTATATGGTTGGAATCGGGAAATGCTACATGTAGTAATTCTAAAATGTCTTGAATAATTTTATACTTGGCAATTGTTGTGCTCATGTTTAAGCTCTTGCATCATATACTTTGCACCTATTAATGAAGAAATACATAGAGCTTGCTAAAATTTGGTTTGCATAATTGGTCTCTCTAAAGTCTAGATAATTTCTAGTATTGAGTTTGAACAACAAGGAAGACGGTGTAGAGTCTTATAATGTTTACAATATGTCTTTTATGTAAGTTTTGCTGCACCGGTTCATCCTTGTGTTTGTTTCAAAAAACTTTGCTAGCCTAAACCTTGTATCGAGAGGGAATACTTCTCATGCATCCGAAATCCTTGAGCCAACCACTATGCCATTTGTGTCCACCATACCTACCTACTACATTGTATTTCTCCGCCATTCCAAAGTAAATTGCTTGAGTGCTTACCTTTAAAATTTCCATTCTTTACCTTTGCAATATATAGCTCATGGGACAAATAGCTTAAAAACTATTGTGGTATTGAATATGTACTTATGCACTTTATCTCTTATCAAGTTGTTTGTTGTGCGATAACCATGTTCCTGGGGACGCCATCAACTACTCTTTGTTGAATATCATGTGAGTTGCTATGCATGTCCGTTTTGTCTGAAGTAAGGGAGATTTACCACTCGTTTAATGGTTAGAGCATGCATAATGTTAGAGAAGAACATTGGGCCGCTAACTAAAGCCATGAATCATGGTGGAAGTTTCAGTTTTGGACATATATCCTCAATCTCATATGAGACCATTAATTGTTGCTACATGCTTATGCATTAAAGAGAAGTCCATTATCTGTTGTCTATGTTGTCCCGGTATGGATGTCTAAGTTGAGAATAATCAAAAGCGAGAAATCCAAATGCGAGCTTTCTCCTTAGACCTTTGTACGGGCGGCATAGAGGTACCCCTTTGTGACACTTGGTTAAAACATGTGTATTGCGATGATAATCCTGGTAATCCAAGCTAATTAGGACAAGGTGCGGGCACTATTAGTATACTATGCATGAGGCTTGCAACTTGTAAGATATAATTTACATAACACATATGCTTTATTACTACCGTTGACAAAATTGTTTCTTGTTTTCAAAACCAAAGCTCTAGCACAAATATAGCAATCAATGCTTCCCTCTGCGAAGGGCCTTTCTTTTACTTTTATGTTGAGTCGGTTCACCTATTTCTCTCCACCTCAAGAAGCAAACACTTGTGTGAACTGTGCATTGATTCCTACATACTTGCATATTGCACTTGTTATATTACTTTACATTGACAATATCCATGAGATATACATGTTATAAGTTGAAAGCAACCGCTGTAACTCAATCTTCCTTTGTGTTGCTTCAATACCTTTACTTTGATTTATTGCTTTATGAGTTAACTCTTATGCAAGACTTATTGATGCTTGTCTTGAAAGTACTATTCATGAAAAGTCTTTGCTTTGTGATTCATTTGTTTACTCATGTCATTACCATTGTTTTGATCGCTGCATTCATTACATATGCTTACAATAGTATGATCAAGGTTATGATGGCATGTCACTCCGGAAATTATCTTTGTTATCGTTTACACTTCGGGACGAGCGAGGAACTAAGCTTGGGGATGCTGATACGTCTCAGACGTATCGATAATTTCTTATGTTCCATGCCACATTATTTATGATATCTACATGTTTTATGCATACTTTATGTCATATTTATGCATTTTCCGGCACTAACCTATTAACGAGATGTCGAAGAGCCGATTCTTTGTTTTTGCTGTTTTTGGTTTCGAAATCCTACAAAGGAAATATTCTCGGAATTGGACGAAATCAACGCCCAGGGGCCTATTTTTATACGAAGCTTCCAGAAGACCGGAGGGGAGACGAAGTGGGGCCACGGGGCGCTGCCACACTAGGGCGGCGCGACCCAGGGGTGGCCCGCGCGGCCCTAGCGTGTGGGGCCCCCGTGACTCTCCCGACTCCGCCCTTCCGCCTACTTAAAGCCTCCGTTGCGAAACCCCCAGTACCGAGAGCCACGATACGGAAAACCTTACTGAGACGCCGCCGCCGCCAATCCCATCTCGGGGGATTCAGGAGATCACCTCCGGCAACTCTGCCGGAGAGGGGAATCATCTCCCGGAGGACTCTTCACCGCCATGGTCGCCTCCGGAGTGATGAGTGAGTAGTTCACCCCTGGACTATGGGTCCATAGCGGTAGCTAGATGGTCGTCTTCTCCTTATGTGCTTCATTGTCGGATCTTGTGAGCTGCCTAACATGATCAAGATCATCTATCCGTAATGCTATATGTTGTGTTTGTCGGGATCCGATGGATAGAGAATATTATGTTATGTTGATTATCAATCTATTACCTATGTGTTGTTTATGATCTTGCATGCTCTCCGTTATTAGTAGAGGCTGCTGGCCAAGTTTTTACTCTTAACTCCAAGAGGGAGTATTTATGCTCGATAGTGGGTTCATGCCTCCATTAAATGCGGGACGAGTGACGAGAAAGTTCTAAGGTTGTGGATGTCTTGTTGCCACTAGGGATAAAACATTGATGCTATGTCCGAGGATGTAGTTATTGATTACATTACGCACCATACTTAATGCAATTGTCTGTTGTTTGCAACTTAATACTGGAAGGGGTTCGGATGATAACCTGAAGGTGGACTTTTTAGGCATAGATGCATGCTGGATATCGGTCTATGTACTTTGTCGTAATGCCCAATTAAATCTCACTATACTCATCATATCATGTATGTGCATGGTCATGCCCTCTCTATTTGTCAATTGCCCGACTGTAATTTGTTCACCCAACATGCTATTTATCTTATGGGAGAGACACCTCTAGTGAGCTCGTGGACCCCGATCCATTCTTTTACATTGAATACAATCTATCGCAATACTTGTTCTACTCGTTTTTCGCAAACAATCATCATCCACACTCGTACATCTAATCCTTTGTTACAGCAAGCCGGTGAGATTGACAACCTCACTTTGTTTCGTTGGGGCAAAGTACTTTGGTTGTGTTGTGCAGGTTCCACGTTGGCGCCGGAATCCCTGGTGTTGCGCCGCACTACATTCCGCCACCATCAACCTTCAACGTGCTTCTTGACTCCTACTGGTTTGATTAAACCTTGGTTTCTTACTGAGGGAAACTTGCTACTGTGCGCATCACACCTTCCTCTTGGGGTTCCCAACGGACGTGTCAACTACACGCATCACCCCCCTAGCTGCTTCAGACCACGTTTAAGATAAACCCTAGTTCTTAGTTGTTTGCTCTAGCAAAACTATTGAATCCCTACACCATATTGCTTGATATTGTGTAGATCCTGAAAAAGTCTTGTGTGATCTCGTTGTTCCATTGGGAATTAGACGGTTGCAACTTATCGCTTCGTGGCCGGCGGCTACGTGCGCAAGTGTGTGGAGTTGCGAATATCTTGCAGGGTTGAGAGCTGTTGCATTGGCGACAGGGACCAATCGAGAGATCTCGTTGCGTCATACAAGTTATCATCCACTTCATCGTCGTGTTCCTCCGCTGCCATCACCCGTGATCATCATCACCACCGTTGCTTACTGAGAAGATCGGGCCACCCCTTATCAACTTCGTGACTGAGGCGCTCTGAGAATATATTGTCGAGTGCCTTTTTCGGCTGCTGGAATAGCACATTTATTCGAGTCATATGATGATTCCTATATTTTTTATCTTGTCCTCCTGATGGGAGTATATGAAGAGTTATTTGTATAACTCGAAATATGCTCACCATGCCCTTTCTAAATTCATCGGGCAGGCGAACATCGTTCCCGATGGGAGTAGCCCCAGAGGCTACAGCCAAGTGCTTGTACTTGGTTGTAGGCTCACCGTTTTAACATCTTTGTCACTATATTGTCCCCTTTTCGATTTATTCCATCTTTATCGGGTGCGCGACCAGCGCTCCCGATGGGAGTAGCCCCCGAGGCTACAGTCGAGTATTTATACTTGGCTGTAGGCTCAATCTTGCATTACTGAAGAACTCTATATTTTATCATCCACGTTTATCTCTTATTAGAAGTATAAACAATACTTCGGATAAGAGTAGCCCCCAAGCATATGAACAAATGCTTGTATTTGATCATATGCTCTCATCTTTTTTCTTTATTGTGCTGCCTGAAGTTTCCTTGTCGATATTCTTGATAAAAACTCTTCAAAAAGTAGCCCCCGAGCATTTGAACAAAAACTTGTGTTTGGTCAAAAGCTCTCGAGATTATCATTATTCCTTTACTGTCGCCAATCTTCATATACCACAGCCGAGATTTTATTTCTTTTGTAAAGTGACATCAGTGCTGACGATAGCCACGACCACTGTATTGGGAAAATGCGAGTTTTGTCCTGTCACTGACCTATGGACCCAAAGTCTGCGGCACGTTGACACGTTGTGCAAGTGGGGGACACACATCCTCCGCTTTTTCTGGCACGCGCACTATAGCGCCTGTCCAGTTCCTTCACAGTGAAAATATGTTTTTACCCCTTGAGCCACGTGTAAAGCATCAAGTCCATTCTCATACCATCCAACGGTGCGGCGCTTCGGCTAACTTGCTATAAGTACTCGTCTTCTTCCTCCTTCAATCCTCTTCGCCGCGCCGTGCTCATATCCTCTCTATCCAAATCTCCACTACAACCTCAAAACTCCAGCGCTCACGCACTGCCCTGGTTCCTCCAGTGCCATTGCTGATGCCACCACGGTCAAGACTCACAAGGCACAACACTCCCGAAGCAAATATGGTGGCGCAAGATCTGGGAGCTTCGGAGTGGGAGAGATCCAAGATCTCAAATCAAGATGTAAATCTGATGAAGAAGCTCGGCCTAACGAAGAAGAAGGACGCGCTGCGCTTCCCCAGCGAGGAGAGCTACCCGTCGCCCCCCATGGAATATCGGGTTAGCTTCGTTGACCACCTCATTCGCGGCCTCTCTACTCCTATCCATGATTTTCTTCGTGGATTGCTTTTCGTGTACGGGTTGCAGCTTCATCTGCTGACTCCCAATTCCATCCTCCACGTTTCTATTTTCATCACCTTTTGCGAGTGCTTCCTCGGAGTCCAACCTAATTGGGCTCTGTGGAAGCGCATCTTTTGCCTCCGCCGCAATGGCTCCCACAACATTTCCTACAACATAGGTGGTGTTGTTATTTGCGTCCGCCCTGATGTCGAATATTTCGACGTCAAATTCCCCGACTCGGTCCAAGGGTGGCGCAAAAGATGGTTATACGTCCGCGAGGAATGTCCCGACTCGCTGGAATACAACATCACCCCCTTTGACGGTAGCGCCAAAATTCTTCGCCGCCGATCCTGGGATGCAGAGGCCACCGAAGAAGAGAAAACGGCGACAGAAGCGCTGATGACCCGTATCCACGAGCTCCAGAATACCCACGGCAAAGAGCTGTCGGGTATCCAAATTACAGCGTATTTCCTTAGGATCAGGGTGCAGCCTCTACAGGCTCGCAAGAACCCTCTCTGGATGTATGATGGCGACGAAGACGTGGACCGCCTCTCGAAGGATCTTTCGGTAAAAGTTCTGGAAAGGCTTGTCCGAAAAATTTCCTCGCTGAGCAAAAAGGACGCCATTCCAACCTCGTGTCGCGTGGAGCCGTATAGCGGCGCCAACGCCCTCCCCAAGGTGAACTATTTTTGTCCTCCCGAAGTTTAGCATGGTCGACTACTATTTTTTGCTGAATTCATTGGTGTAACTTGTCGTCGATATATCTTTCTATCCTGTAGAAACACCAAGTCCTATCTTCTCTTCCTCCCCTACCTGAAGGCGGGGAAATCGAGGAACGGACCGTCGTTACCGACGACAACCAGGGTACTTCTCGCCCTGAGAGTGAAGCTGCTTCCCCGAAGAATAAGAGGAAAAAGGAGGATGTCGAAGATTCTGGCACCTCCAAAGCGGGTAAATCCCCTGTCGAGGAGACTTCACCCGAAGAAGAGGGGAAAGCCTTCAACCCTTATGACGATGCCCTTATTAGATCGTAAGTCCATGTCGTCTTTTGTATTTGCTATATTGCTTTTTGAGTGTTCTCATACTATGTTTGGTGCATAGTGGCGAGAAAGAAGAAGATCCCATTGTTAATGCGACTGCCCCCACAAGCATGTCACATACCTTGGTGCTTTCCGAAACTCGCCCTGCTACAGAAGAAACCTCGCCTCCTCAGCGGGTCATAGGGAACCTGACTCCTGCCGGCAGCCCCCGTGCCCCTTCGCCGAAGAGAGCGAGGGTTGAACTTGGCGAAGAACCCAGCCTCCTGACTGGGTGTTCTTCGACTCCCTCTATGGATGATGTAAGGACCCTTACCACTTACTTTTTCACTATCGAACTTTTCTCCTCTCTGGCCTTCTCATCCCTTTTTCTTTTTTCAGCCTCTAATGAAGGAATTTATTCGTCTTGGTACTCAATTTATTGGGTACCGCGACCATGCTAATAGTTTGAAAGGTATTCCTCTTCTCTCTTCCTTGTCGAACAATTTTTCCTTTGCTACTTTGGTGTGACATTTGTCACTGTTTTTTGCCAGAGGCTCTCCCCATAGCTAATAAGCGCGCTGATGATCTCACTCTCGAGCTGGCTAAGAGCGAAAAAGCTCGTGAGAAGGCTGAACTAGACGCTGCCTCGGTTGAGAGTCTTCGAAAAAGACTCCATGACACTGAAAATGCCTTGAGTGAGCACACAGCCCAACAGCTCGCTCGTGAGGGTGATATCGCTGCCCGCTTGGAGTCGCAGAATCGACGCTTTGTCAGTAAGTACCAATCACTTTTCTCGAGTTGTCTCCAACATTAATTTTTACGTATACTTGTTAGTAACCCGAAATTTGCTTCAGTAGGGAAGATGAGCCAGGAATTTGAACTTGAAAAGCCCGACGATGACCGTCTCCTCGACGCCCTTTCTCTCCTCGAAATTTATGGGGATGAGGTGCGCCAGAGCATCTCTGATGCCAAGGCGGCATTTTCGTGGCTTTTTCCCTACTTCTTCCCGAAGACAAAACAACCCGACACCTTCGCTGCGCTTACCAAGTGCTTCATTCCGAAGGAGGATCTTGGGCTAGCTCTTCGGAAAGAAAATCTGAAGATTGGCGTTGAAGGCACCATCGCTTTGGTTGCCGAGAGCCAACAAAGCGTCGACTGGGCGAAGGTTGGTGACGTGAAGAAGATGGAGACAAAGAGGTGGCAGTCTTTGATTAAGGCTGCCAAGCCGAGCTCGAAGAAAATCCTCTCCTTCCTCGGATACAAACCAACTCCTTCCCCTAGTTCTGCAAAGCCAGAGGTCAAGTAGACCATCTCGTCCCTGCTTTTTCTTTTTTCTTCCTCTTTTGTTGCTGTCGCCGTAGTAGCTTTTGCGACAGCGTATCATTGGTTCACTAGGAACCCTCTATTTTGTAATGCTCATGTAAATATCCAAATGAATCAATGGAGTGCTATTTTGCCAAAATATTGATGTCGATATTTTCTTTCCAGTTGGTTTTTGACAACTATACCGCGGCTCCTCGTTCCTCAAATGCCTTGCCCGCTTCTTCCGTCTCGAGGAAAACTTCCGCTGATAATCTTAACGAAGATTCTTCGAATACTGACCCAGGACAAGATTTGAACGAACTGCGACAGCAGCTACAGGCGATGAAGAAACAAGCACTTGTAATAATGGAGCAATCTCGGAAATCATCCGCGAAAGAGAAACTGGCTCTTCAACAGGCCCAGGATGCCTTAGCTTTAAAAGAGACTGCTGTCGCCGAAGCTGTGCAGGCTACTTCTCGAGAGGATTATATGCTTCAATTGATGACTAACGCCAGCCTGGATATGGCGGGTATGCTTCCCCACCTTAAAATTATTCTATGTTATTTTTGCTTGCTTATTATTTCTAATTATGATACTTCTGTCGAATAGGTCCCTTTTTGGATGCTGCCGCAGAAGACCAGCAGGTTGACGCGAGATCAAACGTACTTATCAAGCTTGCTCTGGATCATGGCTCCGACTTTTGGGCTATACCTGACCGTACCCGACAGATCATCAGATTCCAAGATCGCACAGGTCAGGTCCAACAGTACCTTGAATTTTGCACCAAAACATTTTCCATGGTCTATAATGCCATGTTCCCTCGAAATATTCAACCCAAAACACTTCTTGATCTGATGAACAAATTAAAAAATGCTCAGCAAATCCATGGTTTTGTGAAAGCCCAGTTGATAGCTGGCGCTAGATTTGCCCTGATTATGCTGCAGATCTATCACTCGAAATTGGAGATGACCAAGGTTGTTGAAGCTGTCCATGCCAAGTTGAAGAAGCGACGGAGGTTCGTCGACAAAATCAATGACTGGGTGACCCCAGTAGCCGAGGAAATGATCGTTGATCTCCTTCGGATGGATGCTGACTTCTTCATGGAGGGCCATTATGCTGATTTCATGGGCGCGTCTGCCGACGAGGACAGAGTGAACATAGATGACCTGATGGATCGTGAATAAGAGTTTGCTTTTTTTTGACGAACTTTTTTCTTGTCTATTTTTTCCTTGTCGTGAATAAGAGTAACAGGACCCTGTATAGTGTAAACACTATGTATGTTGTAAAATAACTTGTCTATTTTTTCCTTCCATCTAGCCCCTGAGCGTTTCGGTGGATATTATTTTTACTGGTTTGCGAGGTGTTTTAGACCAAGGCAAATAACTTTATTGATTGTATATTGTAAAGATTTTGTGTGTGTATATTGTATTTGCGGGTGCAAGCCCCCGAGCCTGTCAAGGAAAAAGATGTATATCACCAATATCTTTACTATATTGCAGCACCGCGAGTCCGCCTCATTAAAAACCTTCCAGCCCCACTCGGTGCCCTGAAAGGAAAAGAGTGCGTCTGAAAACTCGCGGGTGTTTCAGTACATTGTATGTTTACATAGAGGACTATATTTTTGACTTAGGCGTAGAAACGCCTAAGCTGCGCCACGTTCCAGGGATTTGGCTCGTCGATCCCTGTCTTCTTGTCCTTTATCCTGTACGCTCCTCCTTCAATTACTTCTGTGACGATGTATGGGCCTACCCATGGCGACTCGAGTTTTTCATGGCTGTTTTGCGTAAGCCGAAGAACCAGGTCACCTACTTGAAAAGACCTTGGTCGTAAACGTCGACTGTGGTAGTTTTTCATATCTTGCTGGTACTTGGTGACCCTTGACAATACCTCGTCTCGAGCTTCGTCGAGTGCATCGACATCATCTTCCAGTGCCCTTCTCGAAGTTTCTTCATTGAATTCCGCCACTCTCGGGGAATTGTGTTCTATTTTCTATCGGCAGCACTGCCTCAGCTCCGTGGACCAGGAAGAACGGAGTTTCTTGTGTTGCTGTATTTGGTGTTGATCGTATACTCCATAGCACGCTAGGCAACTCCTCTGGCAGGTATGTCGAGCTTTTTCCAATGGTGTTAGCAGGCGCTTTTTGATGCCATTGCAGATAATGCCGTTTGCTTTTTCGACCTGACCATTGGTTTGCGGATGCGCCACCGAGGCAAATTGTAACTTGATGCCTACCTCTGCGCAGTATGCCTTGAACTCTTTGGATGTGAAGTTGCTGCCATTGTCTGTGACTATGCTATGAGGAACTCCCAACCGAAAAACAATGCTCTTGATGAACTTGATTGCTGATGCTGCATCTGGTGAGGTTATCGGCTTCGCCTCGATCCACTTTGTGAACTTATCGACAACTACAAGCATATATTCGTATCCTCCTGGCCACGCCTTGTGTAGTTTTCCCACCATATCAAGGCCCCATTGAGCAAAGGGCCATGACAATGGTATTGGCATCAACTCCGCTGCCGGAGAATGAGGTTTCGTGGAAAACCTTTGACAGGCATCACAGGTACGTACTATGTCCTTTGCATCTTCGATTGCTGTTAGCCAATAAAATCCTGCTCTGAAAACCTTGGCTGCTATGGCTCGACTACTCGCGTGGTGTACACACACTCCTTCGTGCACATCTTTTAACAGCAATCGACCTTCCTCGGGTGTGACGGACCATGGCAAGACTCCCGATATGCTCCTCTTGTAAAGCTCGCCCTTGACCACGGTGAAGGCTTTGGATCGTCGAATAACTCGCCTTGCTTCTACTGGGTCCTCGGGTATTTCTTTCCTTAGGATATACGCGATGTAAACCTGCATCCAAGGAACTTGCAATACCATCACCTCATGCGATTCCTCGTCCTCTCCTGACGCACTTGCTTCTGACATGGCTAAAGCCCCCGAATCTTTCTCAACCTTCTCCTTTTTCTTTGTCTGTATCTTTGCCTTAGTCGACCTTTCACTTATCTCCTCCCAAAATACTCCGGGTGGTATGGCTAAACACTGCGACCCGATGTTTGCCAGAACGTCGGCTTCATCATTGCTGAGTCTACTGATATGATTTACTTCGCACCCGTCGAAAAGTTTCTCGAGCTCATTATACACCTCCTTGTATGCTATCATACTATCATTGACTGCGTTGCATTGGTTCATCACCTGTTGAGCCACCAATTGGGAGTCGCCGAATTTTTTTAACCGGGTCGCACCGCTAGCTTTCGCCATCTTCATCCCATGTATCAACGCTTCATATTCTGCCTCATTATTAGATGCGTTAGAAAACATCATCCGCAGTACATATTTCAGCTTGTCTCCTTGAGGTGATACTAATATCACGCCTGCTCCAGCTCCTTCTAACCTCTTGGACCCGTCGAAGTTCATAGTCCAAGTTCTCGATAGATCAGGGGGTCCCGTATTTTGCAACTCCATACACTCTGCAACGAAGTCTGGTAAGATCTGCGACTTTATGGCTTTTCTTTCTTTCATTTGTGATGTCCCGAGGGGAAAGCTATATTCCCCAAAGGGAAACACGACCCGTAGCTTCTGGATTGTTCAGTATGTTAGACAGAGGCGCCTCATTGACCACTATAATCGGATGTGCCGAAAAATAGTGACGCAATTTTCTTGCGGTTGTAAATACTCCATAAGCTAACTTTTGGTACAGCGGGTACCGCTGTTTTGAAGGCGATAAAACTTCACTGATGAAGTATACCAGTCGCTGAACTCCATGGAGTTTTCCTTCTTCCTCACGCTCCACCACAAGCACTGTGCTGACCACCTGAGGTGTGACCGCGATATACAACAGGAGAGGTTCCTTTTCCTTGGGCGCTACCAATATTGGCGGTGTCGAGATTGTACGTTTGAGATCTTCAAAGGCTCTGTCTGCTTCTTCGTTCCACTCGAACTTTTCTCCCTATTTGATCAAAGCATAGAATGGCAACGCCTTTTCTCCCAACCTGGCGACGAATCTGCTCAAAGTTGCGACTCGCCCAGTTAGCTGTTGTATTTCCTTGAGCTTTGTTGGTTTCCTCATCGTCACGATAGCTTGAATTTTCTCCGGGTTGGCCTCGAACCCTCTTGCTGATACCAAAAACCCAAGAAGTTCTCCTGCAGGAACACCGAATGAGCACTTTGTCGGGTTCAGCTTGAGGCAGAATTTGTTGAGGTTGTCGAAAGTTTCTCTAAGATCATCGATCAGGGTTGCTCCTTTCTTTGTTGTTATGACGACATCGTCAATGTACACTTGAACGTTCTTGCCAATCTGTGTGGCAAGACACTTTTGCATCATCCGCTGATATGTTGCTCCCGCGTTTTTCAACCCGAAAGGCATTGTTCTGTAGCAGAACACGCCATAGGGTGTTATGAAAGCTGTTTTGACTTCATCTTCTTCTTTTAGTCGAATCTGGTTGTAACCAGAATATGCGTCCAGGAAGGAAAGACGTTCACAGCCTGCCGTGGAGTCGATAATTTGATCGATCCTCGGGAGAGGAAAGTGATCCTTTGGACAATGTTTATTGAGACACGTGAAGTCGACGCACATGCGAAGGACCTCCGTGTTTTTCTTCGGGACCAACACTGGGTTAGCTACCCACGTAGCTTCTGTATGTATCTCTTTGATAAACCCAGCTTCTCTGAGTCGATTAATCTCTGATAGCATAGCTTTGCGGTTTGGTTCCGAGAAACGCCGCAAAGGTTGTCTGATTGGCCTGGCCAATGGATCCAAGTTAAGGGGGTGCTCGGCAAGTTCCCTGGGTACTCCTGGCATGTCTGCTGGACACCATGCGAAGATTTCCCAGCGCTCACGGAGGAACTCGACGAGCGCGCTTTCCTATGCGAGGTCCATGTTTGTTGCGATAGCTGTCGTCTTCTTGGGATCCGTCGGGTGAATCTGTACTTCCTTTTGTTGGAGATATGCCCAAGAGGCAATAATAAAGTGGTTATTATATATCTTTGTGTTTATGATAAATGTTTATATAGCATGCTATAATTGTATTAACCGAAACATTGATACATGTGTGTTATGTAAACAACAAGGAGTCCCTAGTAAGCCTCTTGTATAACTAGCTTGTTGATTAATAGATGATCATAGTTTCGTGATCATGAACATTGGATGTTATTAATAACAAGGTTATGTCATTATGTGAATGATGTAATGGACACACCCAATTAAGCGTAGCATAAGATCACGTCATTAAGTTCATTTGCTATAAGCTTTCGATACATAGTTACCTAGTCCTTTTCACCATGAAATCCTGTAAATCACTTATGCCGGAAGGGTACTTTGATTACATCAAACGCCACTGCGTAAATGGGTGGTTATAAAGGTGGGATTAGGTATCCGGAAAGTATGAGTTGAGGCATATGGATTGATACGTCTCCGACGTATCGATAATTTCTTATGTTCCATGCCACATTATTGATGATATCTACATGTTTTATGCACACTTTATGTCATATTCGTGCATTTTCTGGAACTAACCTATTAACAAGATGCCGAAGAGCCGGTTGCTGTTTTCTGCTGTTTTTGGTTTCAGAAATCCTAGTAACGAAATATTCTCGGAATTGGACGAAATCAACGCACAGGGTCCTATTTTGCCACGAAGCTTCCGGAAGACCGAAGAGGAGTCGAAGTGGGGACACGAGGCGCCGCCACACTAGGGCGGCGCGGCCCGGGCCCCGGCCGCGCCGACCTATGGTGTGGGGCCCTCGTGTGGCCCCCGCGTTGCCCTTCCGCCTACTTAAAGCCTCCGTCGCGAAACCCCCGGCACCGAGAGCCACGATACGGAAAACCTTACCGAGACGACGCCGCCGCCAATCCCATCTCGGGGATTCTGGAGATCTCCTCCGGCACTCCTGCCGGAGAGGGGATTCATCTCCCGGAGGACTCTTCACCGCCATGGTCGCCTCCGGAGTGATGAGTGAGTAGTTCACCCCTGGACTATGGGTCCATAGCGGTAGCTAGATGGTTGTCTTCTCCTCATTGTGCTTCATTGTTGGATCTTGTGAGCTGCCTAACATGATCAAGATCATCTATCCGTAATGCTATATGTTGTGTTTGTCGGGATCCGATGGATAGAGAATACTATGTTATGTTAATTATCAAGTTATTACCTATGTGTTGTTTATGATCTTGCATGCTCTCCGTTATTAGTAGAGGCTCTGGCCAAGTTTTTGCTCTTAACTCCAAGAGGGAGTATTTATGCTCGATAGTGGGTTCATGCCTCCATTGATATCCGGGACGATGTGACGAAAGTTCTAAGGTTGTGGATGTGTCGTTGCCACTAGGGATAAAACATTGATGCTATGTCTAAGGATGTAGTTGTTGATTACATTACGCACCATACTTAATGCAATTGTCTGTTGTTTTGCAACTTAATACTGGAAGGGGTTCGGATGATAACCTGAAGCTGGACTTTTTAGGCATAGATGCATGCTAGATGGCGGTCTATGTACTTTGTCGTAATGCCCAATTAAATCTCACTATATTTATCATGACATGTATGTGCATTGTTATGCCCTCTCTATTTGTCAATTGCCCGACTGTAATTTGTTCACCCAACATGCTTTTATCTTATGGGAGAGACACCTCTAGTGAACTGTGGACCCCGGTCCATTCTTTTATACCGAAATACAAATCTGTTGCAATACTTGTTTTACTTGTTTTCTTGCAAACAATCATCTTCCACACAATACGGTTAACCCTTTGTTACATCAAGCCGGTGAGATTGACAACCTCACCTTGTTTCGTTGGGGCAAAGTAATTTGGTTGTGTTGTGCGGGTTCCACGTTGGCGCCGGAATCTCGGTGTTGCGCCGCACTACATCCCGCCGCCATCAACCTTCAACGTGCTTCTTGACTCCTACTTGGTTCGATTAAACCTTGGTTTCTTACTGAGGGAAACTTGCCGCTGTGCGCATCACACCTTCCTCTTGGGGTTCCCAACGGACGTGTCAGCTACACGCATCAAGCAAATTTCTGGCGCCGTTGCCGGGGAGATCAAGACACGCTGCAAGGGGAGTCTCCACTTCCCAATCTCTTTACTTTGTTTTTGTCTTGCTTTATTTTATTTACTACTTTGTTTGCTGCATTATATCAAAACACAAAAAAATTAGTTGCTAGCTTTACTTTATTTACTGTCTTGCACTCTATATCGAAAACACAAAAAATTAGTTACTTGCATTTACTTTACTTGATTCATCATGTTTCCTTTTAATTTTACCACAAAATACATACCGGTAGGACGTGGGTCCATAGTTGGGAGAAATAATATAGAAGAATTTTTCAATCATGTTAGTACCGTTGAAGATTTTGAAGATAGACACTTGGTAGAACTTGCTCCTACTTATGAAATTGCTGCTGCTTGCTTTAGTTCGCATGTTGGAAACTAAATTTGTTAATCTCAATCCTATAATCCAACATATGTTTCTTACACTCGGTGATATGGAAGAGGGGGAAAAGAAAGATTTTGTTTTAGAAACCCTTCTTAGAGAATTTGGTGGTCTAGCAAGAGAGGCTAGAAAGGTCTTTGCTAAATTTAATATGCTTGGTTCTCATACTAATTTTGTTGGTCTCCTTGAAAAGATGGACATGGAGAGAGTAAGGTACACTAATAATATTAATGATGGTGGGGAGATCAAAGCACCGATACCATGTAAGCTCCTAGCAATGAATGAAGCGTTATAAAATAACTATGCTTGGCTTGTTCCTGAAAATTTGTTTGATGAAAGTAGCAAGCCCAAGACTAATGAAAAGGGAGCCGCTGAAACTTATGTATCCAATATACTATGCTTGGTTGAGAAAACTCCAAACCCCGCTGTAGATGCACCACCCTTTGATAATACTTGATACACACTTTCTGCGCCTAGCTGAAAGGCGTTAAGAAAAGCGC
Source organism: Lolium rigidum (assembly GCF_022539505.1). Lineage (NCBI taxonomy): Eukaryota > Viridiplantae > Streptophyta > Magnoliopsida > Poales > Poaceae > Lolium > Lolium rigidum. Next base: position 259,222,814 of record NC_061508.1, on the reverse strand, counting down.
TTATGGGAGACAACCCATGTTTTTACTACAGTATTTTTGTTTTATATTTGAGTCTTGGAAGTTGTTTACTACTGTAGCAACCTCTCCTTATCTTAGTTTTGTGTTTTGTTGTGCCAAGTAAAGTCTTTGATAGTAAAGTGAATACTAGATTTGGATTACTGCGCAGAAACATATTTCTTTACTGTCACGAATCTGGGTCTAATTCTCTGTAGGTAACTCAGAAAATTAAGCCAATTTACGTGAGTGATCCTCAGATATGTACGCAACTTTCATTCAATTTGGGCATTTTAATTTGAGCAAGTCTGGTGCCTCAATTAAATCCATCTTTACGGACTGTTCTGTTTTGACAGATTCTGCCTTTTATTTCGCATTGCCTCTTTTGCTATGTTGGATGAATTTCTTTGATCCATTAATGTTCAGTAGCTTTATGCAATGTCCAGAAGTGTTAAGAATGATTGTGTCACCTCTGAACATGTTAATTTTTATTGTGCACTAACCCTCTAATGAGTTGTTTCGAGTTTGGTGTGGAGGAAGTTTTCAAGGATCAAGAGAGGAGTATGATACAATATGATCAAGGAGAGTGAAATCTCTAAGCTTGGGGATGCCCCGGTGGTTCACCCCTGCATATTCTAAGAAGACTCAAGCGTCTAAGCTTGGGGATGCCCAAGGCATCCCCTTCTTCATCGACAACATTATCGAGTTCCTCCCCCGAAACTATATTTTTATTCGGCCACATCTTATGTACTTTGCTTGGAGCGTCGGTTTGTTTTTGTTTTTGTTTTGTTTGAATAAAATGGATCCTAGCATTCACTGTATGGGAGAGAGACACGCTCCGCTGTAGCATATGGACAAGTATGTCCTTAGGCTTTACTCATAGTATTCATGGCGAAGTTTCTTCTTCGTTAAATTGTTATATGGTTGGAATTGGAAAATGCTACATGTAGTAATTCTAAAATGTCTTGGATAATTTGATACTTGGCAATTGTTGTGCTCATGTTTAAGCTCTTGCATCATATACTTTGCACCCATTAATGAAGAAACACCTAGAGCTTGTAAATTTGGTTTGCATATTTGGTTTCTCTAAAGTCTAGATAATATCTAGTATTGAGTTTTGAACAACAAGGAAGACGGTGTAGAGTCTTATAATGTTTACAATATGTCTTTTATGTGAGTTTTGCTGCACCGTTCATCCTTGTGTTTGTTTCAAATAACCTTGCTAGCCTAAACCTTGTATCGAGAGGGAATACTTCTCATGCATCCAAAATCCTTGAGCCAACCACTATGCCATTTGTGTCCACCATACCTACCTACTACATGGTATTTCTCCGCCATTCCAAAGTAAATTGCTTGAGTGCTACCTTTAAAATTCCATCATTCACCTTTACAATATATAGCTCATGGGACAAATAGCTTAAAAACTATTGTGGTATTGAATATGTACTTATGCACTTTATCTCTTATTAAGTTGCTTGTTGTGCGATAACCATGTTTACGGGGACGCCATCAACTATTCTTTGTTGAATATCATGTGAGTTGCTATGCATGTCCGTCTTGTCTGAAGTAAGAGAGATCTACCACCTTAATGGTTGGAGCATGCATATTGTTAGAGAAGAACATTGGGCCGCTAACTAAAGCCATGATTCATGGTGGAAGTTTCAGTTCTGGACATATATCCTCAATCTCATATGAGAATAATAATTGTTGCCACATGCTTATGCATTAAAGAGGAGTCCATTATCTGTTGTCCATGTTGTCCCGGTATGGATCTCTAAGTTGAGAATAATCAAAAGCGAGAAATCCAAAATGCGAGCTTTCTCCTTAGACCTTTGTACAGGCGGCATGGAGGTACCCCATTGTGACACTTGGTTAAAACATGTGTATTGGGATGATCCGGTAGTCCAAGCTAATTAGGACAAGGTGCGGGCACTATTAGTATACTATGCATGAGGCTTGCAACTTGTAAGATATAATTTACATAACTCATATGCTTTATTACTACCGTTGACAAAATTGTTTCATGTTTTCAAAATAAAAGCTCTAGCACAATATAGCAATCGATGCTTTCCTCTTTGAAGGACCATTCTTTTTTACTTTTATGTTGAGTCAGTTCACCTATTTCTCTCCACCTCAAGAAGCAAACACTTGTGTGAACTGTGCATTGATTCCTACATACTTGCATATTGCACTTGTTATATTACTCTATGTTGACAATTATCCATGAGATATATATGTTACAAGTTGAAAGCAACCGCTGAAACTTAATCCTCCTTTGTGTTGCTTCAATACCTTTACTTTGATTTATTGCTTTATGAGTTAACTCTTATGCAAGACTTATTGATGCTTGTCTTGAAGTACTATTCATGAAAAGTCTTTGCTTTATGATTCACTTGTTTACTCATGTCATTACCATTGTTTTGATCGCTGCATTCATTACATATGTTTACAAATAGTATGATCAAGGTTATGATGGCATGTCACTTCAGAAATTATCTTTGTTATCGTTTTACCCGCTCGGGACGAGCGAGAACTAAGCTTGGGGATGCTGATACGTCTCCGACGTATCGATAATTTCTTATGTTCCATGCCACATTATTGATGATATCTACATGTTTTATGCACACTTTATGTCATATTCGTGCATTTTACGGAACTAACCTATTAACAAGATGCCGAAGAGCCAGTTGATGTTTTCTGCTGTTTTTGGTTTCAGAAATCCTAGTAACGAAATATTCTCGGAATTGGACGAAATCAACGCCCAGGGTCCTATTTTGCCACAAAACTTCCAGAAGACCGAAGAGGAGTCGAAGTGGGGCCACGAGGCGCCGCCACACTAGGGCGGCGCGGCCCAGGCCCTGGCCGCGCCGACCTATGGTGTGGGGCCCTCGTGTGGCCCCCCGCGTTGCCCTTCCGCCTACTTAAAGCCCCCGTAACGAAACCCCCAGTACCGAGAGCCACGATACGGAAAACCTTACTGAGACGCCGCCGCCGCCAATCCCATCTCGGGGGATTCTGGAGATCTCCTCCGGCACCCTGCCGGAGAGGGGATTCATCTCCCGGAGGACTCTTCACCGCCATGGTCGCCTCCGGAGTGATGAGTGAGTAGTTCACCCCTGGACTATGAGTCCATAGCAGTAGCTAGATGGTTGTCTTCTCCTCATTGTGCTTCATTGTTGGATCTTGTGAGCTGCCTAACATGATCAAGATCATCTATCTCGTAATGCTATATGTTGTGTTTGTCGGGATCCGATGGATAGAGAATACTATGTTATGTTAATTATCAAGTTATTACCTATGTGTTGTTTATGATCTTGCATGCTCTCCGTTATTAGTAGAGGCTCTGGCCAAGTTTTTGCTCTTAACTCCAAGAGGGAGTATTTATGCTCGATAGTGGGTTCATGCCTCCATTGATATCTGGGACAGTGTGATGAGAAAGTTCTAAGGTTGTGGATGTGCTGTTGCCACTAGGGATAAAACATTGATGCTATGTCTAAGGAGGTAGTTGTTGATTACATTACACACCATACTTAATGCAATTGTCTGTTGTTTTGCAACTTAATACTGGAAGGGGTTCGGATGATAACCTGAAGGTGGACTTTTTATGCATAGATGCATGCTGGATGGCGGTCTATGTACTTTGTCGTAATGCCCAATTAAATCTCACTATATTTATCATGACATGTATGTGCATTGTTATGACCTCTCTATTTGTCAATTGCCCGACTGTAATTTGTTCACCCAACATGCTTTTATCTTATGGGAGAGACACCTCTAGTGAACTGTGGACCCCGGTCCATTCTTTTATACTCGAAATACAAATCTGCTGCAATACTTGTTTTACTCGTTTTCTTGCAAACAATCATCTTCCACACAATACGGTTAACCCTTTGTTACAGCAAGCCGGTGAGATTGACAACCTCACTCGTTTCGTTGGGGCAAAGTACTTTGGTTGTGTTGTGCGGGTTCCACGTTGGCGCCGGAATCTCCGGTGTTGCGCCGCACTACATCCCGCCGCCATCAACCTTCAACGTGCTTCTTGACTCCTACTGGTTCGATTAAACCTTGGTTTCTTACTGAGGGAAACTTGTCGCTGTGCGCATCACACCTTCCTCTTGGGGTTCCCAACGGACGTGTCAGCTACACGCATCATGGATCAACAGTGGGATTTGTCCATCCCGATGACGGATAGATATACTCTGGGCCCTCTCGGTGGAATGTCGTCTAATTAGCTTGCAAGCAGATGAATGGTTCATAAGAGACCACATAGCACGGTACGAGTAAAGAGTACTTGTCAGGAGACGAGGTTGAACGAGGTATAGAGATACCGATGATCAAACCTCGGACAAGTAAAATATCGCGTGACAAAGGGAATCGGTATCGTATGTAAATGGTTCATTCGATCACTAAGTCATCGTTGAATATGTGGGAGCCATTATGGATCTCCAGATCCCGCTATTGGTTATTGGTTGGAGAGAAGTCTCAACCATGTCTGCATAGTTCGCGAACCGTAGGGTGACACACTTAAGGTTTGATGTCGTTTAAGTAGATATGGAATATGGAATGGAGTTCGAAGTTTTGTTCGGAGTCTCGGATGGGGTCCAGGACATCACGAGGAGTTCCAGAATGGTCCGGAGAATATGATTCATATATAGGAAGTCATTTTATAAGTTTGAAAATGATCCGGTGCATTTATGGAAGGTTGTAGAAGGTTCTAGAAAAGTCCGGAAGAAATCACTATGGAAGGCAGAGTTCCAGAGGGACTCCACTAGCATGGCCGGCCAACCCTAAGGGGAGGAGTCCCAGGTGGACTCCACCTAAAGGTGGCCGGCCACCCCCCTTCAAGGAAAGGTGGGAGTCCCACCTTGAGTAGGACTCCCCTCTTGAGTAGGTTTCCCACCTATGGCAAGTTTTGGTGTTGGGGTCTTATTCGAAGACTTGGACTACAACTCTTGGGGGCTTCCACCTATATAATGCGGAGCAAAGGGGAGGGTCCGGCACCACCAAAGCCATCTAGGCCGCAGCCCCCAAGTGGCCGGCGCCCTAAACCCTAGCCTCTCCCCAAACCCTAGCGCTCCTCCTCTACATAATACTCCCACAGCGCATAGGCGAAGCCCTGCCGGAGTTCTCCACCACCACCGTCACCACGCCGTCGTGCTGCCGGGATTCCGAGGAGGATCTACTACTTCCGCTGCCCGCTGGAACGGGGAGGAGGACGTCGTCTTCATCAACACCGTACGTGTGACCGAGTACGGAGGTGCTGCCCGATTGTGGCACCGTCAAGATCTTCTACGCGCTTTTGAAAGCGGCAAGTGATCATCTTCTGCAACAACAAGATCTAATCTCGTAGGCTTTGGAAATCTTCAAGGGTTAGTCTCGTGATACCCTCGTTGCTACCGTCTTCTAGATTAGATCTTGGTTTGCTACCGTCTCAAGGGAAATTTTTTGTTTTCTATGCTACGAATCCCATCACCTTTGAATTTTTGGTTGTATCAAAGGTTGGCTCCCTTAGCGGCCTCCCTCCATCTGGCAACACATCATAATCAGTTGTGAGCCTTGACGCCATGTACTCTGCCTGCATCTCGAAAGTTTCTGACAGCTGATGAAAATCCTTGTCGCATTTATCCGCTAGCGCGAAGCTGCCCTTCACTGTAATTGGGTATCTGGGTCCAGGGAGTCTCCATAACAAGTATGTGTAATGTGGTACCTGAAGGAGATATGCCCTAGAGGCAATAATAAAGTGGTTATTATTTATATCTTTATGTTTATGATAAATGTTTATATATCATGCTATAATTGTATTAACCGAAACATTAGTACATGTGTGATATGTAGACAAACAAAGAGTCCCTAGTATGCCTCTTAACTAGCTTGTTGATTAATGGATGATTAGTTTCATAATCATGAACATTGAATGTTATTAATAACAAGGTTATATCATTGTATGAATGATGTAATGGACACACCCAATTAAGCGTAGCATAAGATCTCGTCATTAAGTTATTTGCTATAAGCTTTCGATACATAGTTACCTAGTCCTTATGACCATGAGATCATGTAAATCACTTATACCGGAAAGGTACTTTGATTACACCAAACGCCACCGCGTAAATGGGTGGTTATAAAGGTGGGATTAAGTATCCGGAAAGTATGAGTTGAGGCATATGGATCAACAGTGGGATTTGTCCATCCCGATGACGGATAGATATACTCTGGGCCCTCTCGGTGGAATGTCGTCTAATGTCTTGCAAGCATATGAATAAGTTCATAAGAGACCACATACCACGGTATCGAGTAAAGAGTACTTGTCGGAGACGAGGTTGAACAAGGTATAGAGTGATACCGAAGATCAAACCTCGGACAAGTAAAATATCGCGAGACAAAGGGAATTGGTATTGTATGTGAATGGTTCATTCGATCACTAAAGTCATCGTTGAATATGTGGGAGCCATTATGGATCTCCAGATCCCGCTGTTGGTTATTGGTCGGAGTGAGTACTCAACCATGTCCGCATAGTTCACGAACCGTAGGGTGACACACTTAAAGTTGGATGTTGAAATGGTAGTATTTGAATATGGAATGGAGTTCGAATATTTGTTCGGAGTCCCGGATGAGATCCCGGACATCACGAGGAGTTCCGGAATGGTCCGGAGAATAAGATTCATATATAGGATGTCATTTTATGTGAATAAAAATGATCCGGAAGGTTCTACGGAAGGTTCTAGAAGGTTCTAGAAAAGTCCGAAGAAATAAGGATGGAAGGTGGAGTCCCGCAGGGACTCCACCCACCTTGGCCGGCCAACCTAAGGGAGGAGGAGTCCCAAGTGGACTCCCCACCATGGTGGCCGGCCACCCCACCAAGGAAAGGGGGGAGTCCCACTCCCCCTAGGTTTGGACACTTGGAAGGTTTTGTTGGGGTCTTATTCGGACTCTTTTGACCTAAACCTTGGGGCCTCCACCTATATAAAGAGGGGGAGAGAGGGGCTGGCCGGCCACTCAAGCCACCACAAGCCCATAGCTTGGCCGCACCCCTAGGTGGCCGGCCACCCCCTCTCCCAAACCCTAGCCGCCCCCTCTCTCCTCCTCTTCTCCCGCACGCTTAGCGAAGCTCCGCCGGAGATATCCACCGCCACCGCCACCACGCCGTCGTTCTGCCGGATTCAAGGAGGAGCTACTACTTCCGCTGCCCGCTGGAACGGGGAGAAGGACGTCGTCTTCATCAACAACCGAACGTGTGACCGAGTACGGAGGTGCTGCCCGTTCGTGGCGCCGGAACCGATCGTGATCAAGATTTTCTACGCGCTTTGCAAGCGGCAAGTGAACGTCTACCGCAGCAACAAGAGCCTCATCTTGTAGGCTTTGGAATATCTTCAAGGGTGAGACTCGATACCCCTCGTTGCTACCGTCTTCTAGATTGCATCTTGGCTTGGATTGCGTGTTTGCGGTAGGAAATTTTTTGTTTTCTATGCAACGTTATCCTACGAGTGGTATCGAGCCGTGTCTATGCATAGATGGTTGCACGAGTAGAACACAATGGTTTTGTGGGCGTTGATGCTCTTGTTGTCTTTAGTTTGAGTACTTTGCATCTTTGTAGCATAGTGGGATGAAGCGGCTCGGGCTAACTTTACATGACCGCGTTCATGAGACTTGCTCCTCGTTCGACATGCAACTTGTATTGCATAAGAGGCTTTGCGGGTGTCTCGTCTCTCCTACTATAGTGAAGATTCAATTTACTCTTCTATTGACAACACTAGTATCACCGTTGTGGTTCATGTTCGTAGGTAGATTAGATCTCACTCGAAAACCCTAAACCACGTAAAATATGCAAACCAATTAGAGACGTCTAACTTGTTTTTGCAGGGTTTGGTGATGTGATATGGCCATAATGTGATGATGAATATGTATGAGATGATCATTATTGTATTGTGGCAACCGGCAGGAGCCTTATGGTTGTCTTTAAATTTCATGTTGGGTAGTATTTCAAAGTAGTTGTAATAGTTGCTACATGAGGTGAACAACCATGAAGACGGCGCCATGAACCTTGACGCTACGCCGACGATGATGGAGATCATGCCCGTTGATGATGGAGATCATGTCCGTGCTTTGGAGATGAAGATCAAAGGCGCAAAGACAAAAGGGCCATATCATATCACATATGAATTGCATGTGATGTTAATCCTTTATGCATCTTATTTTGCTTAGAACGCGACGGTAGCATTATAAGATGATCCCTCACATTAATATCAAGATAATAAAGTGTTCTCCCTCGTATGCACCGTTGCATTGTTTGACGTTTTGAAGCATCTCGTGATGATCGGATGTGATAAACTCAACATACAACGGGTGTAAGCCATGTTGCACACGCGGAATACTTGGGTTTGCTTGACGAGCCTAGCATGTACATACATGGCCTCGGGACAATGGAAACCGAAAGGTTGAACACGAGTCATATGGATGATATGATCAACATGTTGATGTTCACCATTGAAACTACATCATCTCACGTGATGATCGGTTTTGGTGTAGTGGATTTGGATCGTGTACCACTTTACAACTATGAGGGATGTTGTATTAAGTGGGAGTTCATTAGTAATTAGATTAAAACATGAACTAATTATCATAAACATAGTCTGAGTAGTATTTTGAGTTAATTTTGTAGTATTGGCATCCGTTTACTACTATGCGCTAGTCTTATAATTGAGATAGAAATACTGTTAAAATCTGACTAGAAACTTTACGGATTGGTACCGTATTGTTAATGAATCAAGAAATGATTAAGTCCTATTGCAAACTTTTAGTAAAACTCACTTTGTTGATTCAGAGAGCTATGGTTTCAATTAGTACCTAAAGTTATCTTGTCTCCGTGAAACTTGAAGTTCAAATCTGTTTGAAAAGTAAGGAGCTGAAAATTTAGTTTTCATAAATAATCAAGGTACGAGATATATGTGATATCTAAGACCTTATTGCAAGATGATAGAATATAAATT